>NW_010973316.1:1401615-1492357 GCF_000737465.1 Haliaeetus leucocephalus | reverse complement strand
GCTCCTCTCTCCACAGATCCGCAGGTCCTGCCAGGAACCTGCTCCAGCCCTGGCTTCCCACGGGGTCACAGCCTCCTTCGGGAACCCACCTGCTCCGGCGTGGGGTCCTCCACGGGCTGCAGGTGGATATCTGCCCCACCGTGGACCTCCCTGGACTGCAGGGGGACAGCCTGCCTCACCAGGGTCTTCACCACGGGCTGCAGGGGAATCTTCGCTCCGGCGCCTGGAGCATCTCCTCCCCCTCCTTCTTCACTGACCTTGGTGTCCGCAGGGTTGTTTCTCTTACATGTTCTCACTCCTCTCTCCGGTGGCTATTTTCTCCCCGTCCCAACTTTTTTTTCCTTCTTAAAAATGTTATCACAGAGGCATTACCACTATCACTGATTGGCTCGGCCTTGGCCGGCGGCGAGTCGGTCTTAGAGCCGGCTGGTATGGGCTCGCTCTCTCTCAAACACAGGGGAAGCTTCCAGCAGCTTCTTACAGGAGCCACCCCTGTAACCCCCCCCCGCTACCAAAACCTTGCCACATAAAACCAATACAATATCTCACAGAATTATATAATAGGAATAAAGCTTAGATAATAACTAAATTTCAGATGCTCACCTGAAAGGTACCAGTTAACCTTCTGCAACACAGCATGTTGACATCCTGATCCAAAACTAGAACACTAATGGGGAAAGCAGTTTGGCTACCATATCTTTCACATACATAACTTGCACATTACTTGTTCAGTATGGAAGGAAATCTCACTTGAGCCCTCTCTCTTGCAGCAACTGCCAGCCCTCTCCCCAGCAGAATACTCACAACCTCAGACTCTTCCCTCTGCCACCACAGATTTTAAGCAAGTATATGAGATTATGGGTTATCTGGAGACGTATTCTCAAATTTCAGGAATGAAAGATTCAAGTTGTTTCCAAGACATTACTACAAATAAAAATAGCAACCCTTAATTACGGTACATACATTACAAGTAATTTTCCTAAATTTTTAAAATGTATTGCTTCAGACAGGAACACCCTTGAATTTAATTGAGATCATACATGGTTTTTCATACTATCTTACATGATCAACATAAACAAAATAAGCCAAAATTCTGTTCAACTTTTAGTCAATATGCAATCATTTCCATATAAGCCAAGCCAACCATATGGATATTTTTGAGCGCATGCACACTACTAATTTTGAATCAAACTAGTAGGTTGTCAAAATCAAGCTACTTCATTCTGTATTTTATTCCTTTTATTCCACATTCAGAAATGAGAATTGTCCTTTGGTCCTGCTTTTGGATGGGATAGACTTAATTGTCTTCCTAGTAGCTGGTATAGTGCTGTGTTTTGAGTTCAGTATGCAAAGAATGTTGATAACACACTGATGTTTTCAGTTGTTGCTAAGTTATGTTTAGTCTAAAGTCAAGGATTTGTCACCTTCTCATGCCCAGCCAACAAAAAGGCTGGAGGGGCACAAGAAGTTGGGAGGGGACACAGCCAGGGCAGCTGACCCAAACTGGCCAACAGGGTAATTCCATACCATGTGATATCATGCCCAGTATATAAACTGGGGGGAATTGGTCTGGGAGGAATCACTGCTCGGGAACTAACTGGGCACCGGTCGGCAGGTGGTGAGCAATTGCACTGCGCATCACTTGTATATTCCAATTCTTTTTTATTATTATTATTGTCATTTTATCATTGTTATCATTATCATTATTACTTTCTTCCTTTTTGTTCTATTAAACTGTTATTATCTCAACCCACGAGTTTTACTTTTTTCCCCGATTCTCTCCCCCATCCCACTGTGCAGGGTGGGCAGTGAGTGAGCAGCTGCGTGGTGCTTAGTTACCAGCTTGGGTTAAACCACAACACCTTCAAACAAGTAGCAGAAGCTGTGCTGTGCGTGGGCAAGATGATTTGTGGACCTGTAACTGTGGACATTTTTTAATATTTTTAAGTTAGAGATATATTTTAAGTACTATGTTCAAATAGAGTTTTACTCTATTTGCTTTCCAGGCTGTACATAGTTTAAAAGTACAGTAAATGAAGATTAGGCAAAAAGAAAAGCAACTTTTCAGAAGAGGAAGACATTAAAACGTCCTCAGAATTTTTTTAAAAAGACAGTTTAATTTTCTTCTTCAGTATAATAATATACCATAAATAACCCAATAATATAAATTAGCCATGTAAATCATACAATTTAACTCCTAAGGCTAAGTATCATTATTCGTACTTTAGGGAGTTAAGCAACAAAGACACTAAGGCCAAAATAACTTGTATGAACACAAACAGTTGTTTCAAATCTCATTCTAGCAGCTGAAGGGAAAATAAGCCATAGATTTCTGCATGTCTCTAGTACTTTTATGAACAATTGTAGATTTAGTTTTAGCCATTTATGCAGTAGTAACAGGAACATCAGTGATAATAGAAGACTACTTCATGTACTTATATCTAGTCATATTGGTGACACAACTATGAACAGATGGGGAAGCCAGGCTGTGCCCCTGGATTTTAAGCCAGAATCACTGCGTAAACTTTAGTGTACTAACACTTTACCCATTCTGTATGGAAACCATAGCAAAACTGGGCCCCGAAGGGTCAAAAAGTTCAGCCACATTTCTCAAAGGAATCTAAATATGCGAATTACTTCCTAACTGTTTTAGGCTTGCCTTTTGAGGATGCTTCACCACACACGTATATTTATAGTTACCTAGTTTTACAAACTTGCTTATTCTAGTGGAACATCAGGGAAAACAACAGTTTAACATCTCTGTTTATCATAGGCTTAGCTGTGTTACAAGACCTTTCCAATTTCAGACAGAGTGAAACAAATAAAACATAGGTGCCAGGTTCATTAGCATTTAATGAATAACAAATTAACTTGCCTCTGCTAGTAATCTGAACTTGTCTTACTCCTGAGTTTTTCAATTATATTATCTTCTTTCATGCAAATTAAAGGACTACACAAGCACAATTAGATGTGGCAGCTACAAAAAGCTGGAAAAGAGCTCAACAAAATAAATTACAGAACTCTTCTTTATTCAAATGGAGCATGTATCAATTCAGTTAACTGGCAGCTCTCTTCAGCTTTTATCTATTGCAACCCAGACAGGAAATAGGTATTAAGTTTGTGTTTCTATGAAAATAAGCTATGACTTGTTCCTCTCTTCTTTCATTCTCTCTCCTTTCCCGCTGCTTATGAACTCGGTTTCTTAATATTAAATTGATGCATTGTCTAGTTCCTCTGTTTTACTCACAAATCTGCTCACTAGAGTACATAAATATAGATCCTTCTGCTGATCTTAATTCAGTCTCTTTTTATGACATTATTTGTCCAAAAATAGTCAACATTTTTCTTGAATTCCAGTTATGTTTGCCTTTAACATCTTGGGCTCCTGTTTCTTTTCCTCAGCAACCTGCTACAAGGGAGCAGAAAGGTACACCATAGGCAACCTTTAAACTTAGATTTTTCCATTACAAAAATATATTAATTATATTTTTGTCTAAAATCTTATCCAATCTGTTGGGAGTAATGGGACTACAACAGACCTACCATTATATAATTTTGGCTATCATTTTTTTAATGATATTTTAATTATAAATGTCTAAAAACTTAGACAAAATGTCTCTCTAAATTGGAGAGACATGGATTTGATGGATGGACCACTCGGTGGATAAGGAATTGGCTGGATGGTCGCATTCAAAGAGCTGTGGTCAACAGCTCGATGTCCCAGGGGAGAGCAGTGGCAAGTGGCATTCCTCAGGGGTCGGTATTGGGACTGGCACTGTTTAACATCTTTGTCGATGACATGGACAGTGGGACTGAGTGCACCCTCAGCAAGTTTGCTGATGACACCAAGCGTTATGGTGCGGTTGACACGCTGGAGGGAAGGAATGCCACCCAGAGGGACTTTGACAGTCTTGAGAGGTGGGCCCGTGTGAACTTCATGAAGTTCAACAAGGCCAAGCACAAGGTCCTGCACATGGGTCAAGGCAATCCCAAGCACAGATACAGGGTGGGTGATGAATGGATTGAGAGCAGCCCCACGAAGAAGGACTTGGGGGTGTTGGTGGGTGAAAAGCTGGACGTGAGCCAGCAATGTGCGCTCACAGCCCAGAAAGCCAATTGCATCCTGGACTGCATCAAAAGAAGCATGACCAGGAGGTCGAGGGAGGTGATTCTCCCCCTCTACTCCACTCTTGTGAGACCCCACCTGGAGTACTGTGTTCAGCTCTGGGACCCCCAACATAAGAAAGACATGGACCTGCTCAAGCAGGCCCAGAGGAGGGCCACGAAGATGATCGGGGGGCTGGAGTAACTCCCATATGAGGTGTCGTGGTTTAACCCCAGCCAGCAACTAAGCACCACGCAGCCGCTCACTCACTCCCCCCCGCCACCCAGTGGGATGGGGGAGAAAATTGGGAAAAGAAGTAAAACCTGTGGGTTGACTTAAGAACGGTTTAATAGAACAGAGAAGAAACTAATAATGGTGATGATAACACTAATAAAATGACAACAGTAGTAATAAAAGGATTGGAATGTACAAATGATGCGCAGGGCAATTGCTCACCACCCACCGATCAACACCCAGCCAGTCCCCGAGCGGCGATTCCCCATCCCCCCTTACCAGTTCCTATACTAGATGGGACGTCCCATGGTATGGAATACACCGTTGGCCAGTTTGGGTCAGGTGCCCTGGCTGTGTCCTGGGCCAGCTTCTTGTGCCCCTCCAGCCTTCTCGCTGGCTGGGCATGAGAAGCTGAAAAATCCTTGACATTAGTCTAAACACTACCTAGCAACAACTGAAAACATCAGTGTGTTATCAACATTCTTCACATGCTGAACTCAAAACATAGCACTGTACCAGCTACTAGGAAGACAGTTAACTCTATCCCAGCTGAAACTAGGACATGAGAACAGGCTGAGAGAGTTCAGGTTGTTTAGCCTGGAGAAGAGAAGGCTCTGGGGAGACCTTATAGCAGCCTGCCGGTACTTAAAGTGGGACTACAGGAAAGATGATGTGGCAGTACATTCCCCCCCCACCCCACTCCCCATCCTGCCAGCAGGAGGGACTGTTTATCAGGGCGCATAGCGATAGGACGAGAGGTAATGGTTCTAAACTGAAAGAGGGTAGATTTAGATTAGCTACTAGGAAAAAATTCTTCACTGTGAGGGTGGTGAGGCACTGGCACAGGTTGCCCAGAGAGGCTGTGGATGCCCCATCCCTGGAAGAGTTCAAGGCCAGGTTGGATGGGGCTTTGAGCAACCTGGTCTGGTGGAAGGTGTCCCTGCCCATGGCAGGGGGGTTGGAACTAGATGACCTTTAAGGTCCATTTCAAACCAAACTATTTTATGATTTTATGATTATATAAAAAGAAGAGTATAGTGTGGATGAAACAATTAGAAAACTAAATGTTGCTCATAAAGTTTCTGGCATACAAGAGGATCAAAAGTATTGTTCTTTGGCAGTTCCATGTTAATACAGTATACCTCTACTTTGAGGTTAAAGATAAGAATACTCTAACAGGAACAAACCCCCAAAACTACCCTCCATGTGCTACCTACTTTAGTCGAGTAAACTTTGTCTTACAAAGGTTGCAAAATACTTTTTACCTTGCAAAAATTATTCTCAGATATCCTGAAAATCAGTTAGGTTCTTAATTCTATTCTTTCAAGGAGACTGGTGATTATTTAGATGCTCTTCTGATACTGACCTCTATGAAGAAGCTGACCATATGTCCAGCAAAGTTTTGTAATTTTAGGGGGTAAATTAGACTTCCACAGCCAAATAACTTTAGGAGTAAAAGTCAAGATATTTGGTATCTGGAGTTTAACTGTTCAACAGCAAGGCAATGCTGACCCTCTCCTGAGACCTTAATATAGGCCACAGATTAATGTATCAGAGAAAACTACTGGCTCCTTCTTGTGCCCTAGAAATCAAGCAATATTAATGTATTTGTTTTGTAACCCCTGCAGTATGTTTTAGGTGGGTAAATGAAAAAACACTGACAGAGCAAGGAAAGCAGATTGATTTTACATAGAATTAATCTTTAAATGAAGAGGATATGAAAGTCTTTTCCTTTCCAAGCAACATTTGTTATCAGTACTCACTGGTATAACCAGGGGTAAGCAGGCCATAAACAAAGTATTCACTTCTTTGGAGAAGCATTCTGGAAGTGTTTTGTCAGACAATCTCACAGCAGTTTGCTCTACTTCTGCCTTGTACTTAAATACACATTTAGGACAATGCTACATTTGTTTTAATTTCTAAGCCAGTATGGAAAGTGATTTCACAGCAGGGAGAAAACTGTAGAATCTGCAACCCAGTGCAGCAGCACATTGACCTGTTGGTTTGGTTTTTTTTCCTCCTGTAATATCTCATTTCCTTTTATGCTCTAAGGCTGAACAAGAACAGATGTGAGATATTGTGATCACTGCTTTTTCTGCAAGGAGAATAGTTTAATGGTTCTGTATCACAGGCAACAGCTTCCCACGCTTATTTCTGTGATCTTATCAAGGTTGCAAACTACCTAAGCAAAAAAAATGTATTTTGATGTCTACAGCATTCTTTACAGTTTTTTGTTTTACGTCAATTAGCAAAAGCAGCAAGTTCTTATCTTGATTTTTTTAGTGTAAATTGGAGCATTGGTAGCATAGGAAACTCCATGGGCAGGCAAGTAAGCTCTGGGGCTTTTATTATTGATAAAGAAGCTTAAAGAAATTTGGAGACATAAAGGTTGTAAAAGATTGAAAATACATTTCAGATGAGGACAAGAAAACCCCCTCCAAAACTAAAAGAATAAATGAAAACAAAGCATGATGCATGTGTGTGTCAGGGGGTATCTTTTAATCTTTCACTGTAGGAAATCTCTGAAAAGGGAACATAGAGGGATGTCACAGACTCAAATAGCCCTTTCTTGGCATCATTCAGATCAGTTGTGCTACTTATTGTGTTTTAGCAAGTAAGAACCAACTAGAAGGAGATTCACCCATACATGTTTGTTAGGAGTTACATCTTCTAGCCCACCTTCAGAGACCGGATGAGACTTACGTGGTGTATTAATGACTCTGTCCCTGCAAACTTCTACAGGCTGTATCCAGCACTTTAAAATCTGCTCGTATCAATATTAACTTTAACATTGAAGGCTTACATTGTGTCCCATCTTATCTTGAAAAGCACATCTACCAAAGCTCAAATCTAGACTTGCAAGCTCCATGCTAACCCATACCGAAAATTATTTTCATTAAACTTTAGCTATACAGATGTAAATATGAACTGCATACTTACTGTCAGCCCACTGGTGGTAAATCTCTGTGCCCACTGAGGGCGATAACAAAGATTTAATTCATCATAACTCAGTGCAGAACGCATCAAATCCACAACTACGATGCTAGTTTTCAGTGCCTCATTTCAGAGCTGAAGTAATCATAGAAAGTAAAATATGAAGTACAAGAGCAGAATACCCTTGATTTTTTGTCTTCTTCCTACCAACAGTTTGTATCACATATACTCGATAATGGTTCTGTTCAATCTGAAGCCCGTTATCCTGTTATCTACATACAGGAACCACACCTACGTGACTGCCCATTTTATTTTTAAATGTATTTGTCATTCTCAATAATCAGGACAAAATTATGAATTGTAAAATGCTTCTAACAACATATTTCAGTTTTCAATTTAGTTGATAATGCTGATTTAGGTTTAATTTAGTACAATTTAAGTTACATTTCAGATTTTCTGTCTGTAACTAAAGTCACGCTATTTCTGCTCTGATTGCCCAGCCATATTCTCTACCACAGCACTACGCTTTTAGTACATTCTTTTTCTTGTGTCACATTGATTTACAGCTTACTTCGGGAAATGCTCACACTTCAACATTTTGATTAAATTATGGGGTCGATTCAGATATATTCTTCACCTAGAAATTCTATGGGCTTCAGTGGGAATTTGCATGTGCAAGGAATGCAAAAGTAGACGCCGTTCATAACAAACACAAAGAAAAATATCACAGCTCTTTTACTGGGCACTTAACTTATTTTCATCTAATTCCAATAGAATAAATTGATGGAAATGATTATTTTTTACCTGTTCACTTAGGTTCTGTTAAGTGTAATCTTGAATACTTGAGTAGTTTCATTAACTGTTTGGGGGAATATCATACAAACTTTTGTTTCTTGGGAAGTGTAAAGGCTTGCCTTTTCTGTTCTACTTTTTTACACAACTGTTTAGAATAACAATATATTTCATTTTACATTTTAATTTATGACATCTCTTGGTTCTTTCTGTGTTCTTTTGAGAAAGGTATCTTCATTTATACACATTTGACACTGGTTTGTATGTAGGCTCCAGGTGGAGCTTCGGCCTTCATCACTTAGCCTCAAGTTTGACAGAGCTTAGTTTTCCTTCAGGATAGACTATATGCAGTCATTCAGCCAACAATCAATAACAGAATTAAAGGCAAGAATAAAAACTTGAAAAACTCATATGAAAATAAATGGAATAACTGACATCTCATAGGAACACTTTGGATTTGCTTTCTCTGATATTTTTCTGATTAGAAATGTCTCCTTGTCACCTACACTCTCTAGAGACGTTAGATTTGCGTGGGCAGGTGTCGTGGTTTAACCCCAGCCAGCAACTAAGCACCACGCAGCCGCTCACTCACTCCCCCCCCATCCAGTGGGATGGGGGAGAAAATCAGGAAAAGAAGTAAAACTCCTGGGTTGAGATAAGAACGATTTAATAGAACAGAAAAGAAGAAACTAATAATGATAATGATAACACTAATAAAATGACAACAGTAGTAATAAAAGGATTGAAATGTACAAATGATGCACAGGGCAATCGCTCACCACACGACGACCGACACCCAGCCAGTCCCCGAGCGGCGAATCCCTGCCCCCCCACTTCCCAGTTCCTAAACTAGATGGGACGTCACATGGTATGGAATACACTGTTGGCCAGTTTGGGTCAGGTGCCCTGGCTGGGCATGAGAAGCTGAAAAATCCTTGACTCTAGTCTAAACACTACTGAGCAACAACTGAAAACATCAGTGTTATCAACATTCTTCACATGCTGAACTCAAAACATAGCACTGTACCAGCTACTAGGAAGACAGTTAACTACATCCCAGCTGAAACCAGGACAGCAGGTATGGATGTTCGTACATGCAAGGGGAATAGGTGGGAATATAGAGGTATCTTCATTCATCTTATCTAGCCAGCATGCCAAATGATTAGTTACTGGACCTCAGAACACTTCACAGATATTTTAGCTGTTACTATGAAGTACATATATGAATGGGAATGGAGAGGGGATGGTGAGTCTCAAGCTTTAATCGGGTTTCTGACTTTGTCAGATAAAAATTCACCTCAAACACAACTCAAGTTCTCTCAATGATATAAGTTCCTCTGTAAGGGCATACTTACCAAGACTTTCTCCTCCAAGGGATTACATCTGTTTGGGGGACAATAGTATGTATAAAAGAACTCTCACATTTACGCTTCTAAAGATAGTCGGACAGGAAAAGACTTAAAATAGTCTGCATAAAACTCATTTTTAAAAATAAATTTAAAACTATATTATAAAATACAGATAAAGTACTATCCTTTAAATTCATGTGTATTCTCCTATTTTTATGCATGCTAAAAGCACTTTTCTGCTTACTGAAAGTACTGTATCCAATAGAGAGCACTGACAGTTTATGTCTCCATTCCTTTGTTATTTTATATTCTAATTAGATTATTGTTAACACAAAGTGTGAGGATGCCATTCTGAGCAGGGAAAAGGGTAAATGAAGGCAAGTTAAGTTTCCACAAAAGAGCTTGTATGATGGTATGGGCCTATTCCAGTTAAATTGAATTACCTCTCCATTTTCTGATCTAGACAGAGAGTGAATAGCATTCGCTATGCCAGCACAGATGAGCTGTTCAGTGAATGCTACTGGCCCTCTCTGGGTATCCAAACAGCTAAAGTACATGACGCCTTCAGGTAATTAGATTGTTTTCCAAACTACTAGGGAAGATTTAAAAATTCAGTTTGCTATGAGTACCATCACTCTGATAAGCAGAATTCAGCTTGGAGGCAGAAATTCCACGAACACTTACGCAACTGATCTATTTTCTCCTTTTGTTTCGTTTTTGTTTTTTCCTAGAGAGAATTTCACAGAGACGGATTCTGTTTTCTTTTTTCTACAAAAATCCATTGAAACTGCTTTGTAGTATATCAGGAAAAGCCTCGGAAACAGACCCAAAGATTTTAATCACAAAGCCTTACAAATTACGCTCTTTTTTAGAAAACATTTCAAAGCAGGGTGATATCTATTTATTAAAAAAAAAACCAAACAACAACAAAACAGGAAAGCCTATCATGTCACTCCCCTTTCTTTCATCCATTTTATTAGCTGGAGTAGCCCACTCAAGGACTCAAGAAAGTACGAAGTTCAGGTGGGTGAGGTCAGACACAGAACTCAGTACGACTTAGAAGTTTGAGATTTGGTTAAAATAGTAGCACAATGTATCTCAGTCCAACAGCAGTTAAATCCACCTTCCAAGTTGCTCAATGCTCATTTTGAAGACATTTATTCTATTTCTTCCAATTGTTTCAAAATTTATTTCCTTGCTGATGAAAGGCTCTACAAAGTAACAGCAGTAAAATGCTTCTAAAACTCACACTGGGTTTTATATGTAAACAGGTAGAAAATGGGCTAAATTGAGGATTGCGTATGCAGGGGACTGAAATTTTAAAGTGACAACTGATGCTATTCAGGGAAAACAGGAAAGTTGCAATGAATAGTGGAATTAGATGAGATACAGTCAAACCTCTCATTCAATTTCTATCTGTAAATCACTAAATATGTTTCTAGCAATAATAGCATAGGAAGTCATATGCTGTTTCAGCAATCCATTCATATTTAATTAAACTTATAAAGTATAAGCCCCAAGTTATAATTTTTGCCTTTTTGATTCAAGCTATGGTTCATTTATTTTAATGCCTTTGGGAGTTTTGCCAGTTAATAATTGAAGAGGTCATTTTGTTATGAATTGCTTCTTGCTTTTCCAGCCTATGTATTTATTTAGTTTACAGTGAAGGGAATTTTCACATTTCTGAAGGCCTACCAGTAGGCACAGCCACTGCCAGCTCTGTGTTTTAGCAGACAGCGAGGCTTTGAATTCTTATTCTAAAACACAGCAAGACAATTTTCAGATCGCTGGAGTCGGGTACCTGTCTGCTGATCTTTGATTTGTTTGCTAAAATATGGTTCTGCAACTGATGTGTCATAACGTATCAACATCTGCAGGAAAGTTCTTGCTAGCAAGGCTCCATCACTTTAGGAACTGCAATCAGCAAGCAAAGCCCAGTCATGCACTATGTTCATAAAAGCTTTTTTTTTTTTTTTCCGCCTGGGGTTTCTAAAACAATACCCTTAATAGCAAGATGTAATACAAGTAATGTTTTCTTTGTTGTTTTGGGTTTGGGCTTTTTTCCAGACAAACTAAATCAATGTTCACTAAAACACAAAATATCAAGGTTAAAAAAAAAAAAAAAGCACAGACTTTTTTTCAAGGACAGGACAGGGGAAGGAAAGGAGACAAACAGCAACTATTTTAATTGACTATGTCATGCCTTCTGAAAGTAGCAAATATATTGTGAGAAATCCTATAAATACATTCAAAACCTAGAAGATAATATGGGCCACCTCATTTCCTACATATAGAAAAAGGGACCATATCGGGAACTTTAGCAGCCAAGTCAACGGAACTTCCTGCTGTGCTGCCTGTTACCATAAAATAGGATTTATATGGCAAAGTAGTGGTTCTTGTAAATACATTGCCTCATCAATAAAACCACAGCTATAGTTGTGTTCCAGAAAGGCCTCTGATTGTGTTAAGGGGCCATTTCTCATTTCCTTCTTTGAACATCCATGCTTCAACATCTCTGATTGTAATACACCATTAAAGAATATTGAAAAATGCATTGCAACACTTCTCATTTGCCAGTAAATGCTCCCTGTAAATAAACTGATACAATATACAAATTTTTACATTTGGAGATAAATGATCTTTCACTGGATTCTACTCTGTGTTATTCAAGAGTTCTGATACCTGATGATCTTTTTTTCCTAAGGCTTTCAGTTAAAACTGATACCCTGTCTCATTGTCAGAAAAGTTTTCTTTTAAATTTACTTTTCAAAAGAATTCTGGAATTTACAGACATAATGAAATGCTGTAAATGTGTCATTGTAGATTAACACAGTTAAATATATCATTAAAAATAATTTTCAAAATACAGACTGTAATCCAAATTAAATTTCATACATTTAAATAATAAAGAAAATGGTTTGGAACTGTCAAACATATCTTCTCCTTTCACCAAAACATTCAGGAACACTCAATATTAAAAAGAAAATCTACCAGCAAAATGCATATGTGGAATGATCACTGGTGGCTACCTATGCTTCATCTTCCTTTTAATGACATATCTATCAGCTGATTCATTCAAAAAGATGTTTTTATTTCCCACTTTTTATCAAGTACAATGGCTTTAGATTGTCTTTCAGTCTCCAATAGACACATTGAGATCAGCCAAACCTGAATCTTTGATTTGGATGAAATATTTATACAATTGCCACTGACATTCGAAATGCAGACATCATCAATTGCATCATACAGTATAAACACGAGGAACAGGGAAAAGCTTAGGGAATCTGACAGGAGAGAATTGCAAGGCAGAAAAATAATTACATAGACTGTTGTGTATAAAGTTCTTATAGAAAGAGATCAGATATTCTCTATGTTCAGTAATGGGCATATACACAACTGCCTGCATATACCTCGGTACCTGTTGTGAGCAAAGCCTTGAATAGGAACGACACCATCAGGAGAATCTCAGACCAATAACCAAACCAGAGCTCTGATGGCCAGAGCTGAGGAGATCCCGGACATCTAAGGCTTTGTTCATATATGTGTGTGCGAATCAATAACATGTGGAGGCAAACCAAACATTACAAGTAGCTTTGAATCCTTTTAACATACCTGGTTGCACTATTTGTGTAATCACAGTATTAACTTAAATGCCTTGTATACAATCTAGTAGCATAGATAAACACAGTGTGATGCCAACACGCAATGCGCTTTATTACTTAAAATGTTACAGACCAATGAAAATGCAGTTCTTACTCCAGCTTTGCAACCCATGACATCTGACTTTTTTTAGAGGTGACACTTTGGGATTTATCTAACACACTGTTAGAAGTCACAGACAATCTAACTTTCTTAGAATATATTAGTTTATGCTGCTGCTATAAAGGATCCAAACTGAATTCCCCACAGGGATTTTTAACTGCCATACTAAGATGTACAAAGTAATTTTTTTTTGCCTAATGACAGGGACTACAATAATGACTGTTGAATTTCGTTCTGATAATGACAGATGTTACAAAGACAAAATAGGAATTCTTAATGAGATTTTGGGTGCCATTATCCCAATTTCATAGACTTACACGCTTTCAAATTTGGTAGTAGTAAAACTGTTTACTTTCTTACAAGATACTGCTTTTCTTATTATTTTAGATACATTTTCTATGTTGCATCAGATTCTCTCTGTAAGTGGCTGTAATTCAGAGCCTTTTACTTGAAGCATTGTAGAAGTCTTTGACTTCTTGTGGTAATATATAATCCTAATACATAGAGAAGCAGCTGAATGTAAGATCAGAAAAAGGGAATTTATACAAATCTCTAGCAAGGTACAATTTGCTCTCACTCTGTCACTATTTTATGTGTGGTTATAGAAATGTGGTTGGATAAAATGACAAAGCATTCTATTTTGATACAACAATGGATAAAACCATTTCATTTTTTTGACTTAGAAGTGCGATTTCCTTTTTCAAAAAAAGTGGAACACCTACATGGTGTAGAAAGACAGATGACTGTGTTCTTAAAAGATGAATACTGAACAGACTGAATAAAATAAATAATAATAAATAAATTAAATAATTAAATAAATTTAGATTCTGATTATATTTATAAATATAACACTGGAGATCTAGGTACCAAGGGTTTTTTATTTATTTTTTATAACTGAATTCTTTTAAAACCTTATCCTTTACCTTTTACCCCTCCTTGCCCATTTCCATTTCTTTTACTCTAATTAAAATACTCTAGTTTACAAGGATTTTAAGAAACTCTGTTCATGTGATAGATTTCAAGCTACCAAAATTGGCAGCCTGTCTGAATGCTCCCCAAAGTATTTGCAAATTCATAAAGCAAATGCTGAGGATTTCATGTGGTTTTCAATTACAATATATACTTTGATTTCTACAGAATTTAGTTTGCCAAATCCCACCCAAACTGTGATATCTATATCTTCAGAACACAGCACACCTGTAACTCCTGTCTGCTAAGAAAATAGCCATGTCTGAATTATCTGAGAGACACAAATGTCACTCATCAGATGTATTGAGTTGCACTCAAAAATAAAAGTGAGAATGCTTACTCTTACATACATATAGCTGGTATACAGGAACAAGAAATTAATTCTTCTAAAGATCTTTATATATGTTTTGAACACTGAATTCACACCACCTCTTTTTTAAGTTTATAAATCTCTATATGAATAATGCTATATATTCTGCTTACATCCTGAAAGGCTAACAGCAAAATATTTTTAAAAACAATAGCAGATTTCTATCCATGTCCTCAAGTGGTATTTTCACTACACAGTAGCTACTGCATCCAATACAGAGAGTAGAAAAAGAGATCACAAACTGATGGCAGCCATTTGAGTAGTCCTCTGAATTATTAATAAATTAGATCTATGGAAGCCATTTAGAATGACTCATTAAGCCCATTAACTCCCTATTTCATGAGCAAATGTTGGGTGTTCTAACAGAACGGAAGGTAGGAACTAGAAGATAAATAATGATTATTAGGATAGTGGAGATTTTTCTGGAGCAATTGTCAAGCTAGAGAGAAAATGTTACTTGAAAGTCTCAGGAAGGACTTTCAAAAATTGGTGTGACAGAAAATTAGCATGAACTAGTAAAAAAAATAGATAATCTGATTACATAAAATGTGTACCTGTCAATGTAGTAAATAAGGAACACTATCTAATTGGTACAGGCCCTAAAATACAGCAGCCATAAATTAAAGCTACAGGTATATCGCTAGCTCTGCTCAGGATTTAATACCAGTGCTTAGGCACAGTAGATTAAAGTATAGCCCCTAGTGAATAAACCTGCTGCATGCAAACTGAGAGAATTACCGTTACTAGGGGATGCTTCACTTTGCATTTTATGATTTGTGTTTGCCTGTGTAGTCTCAGCATTGTCTTACTATACTGTTTATTACATTTTAATTGATTAAAGAAATAAACTTCACACACAAAAAAAATCAGAATATATCCTTGCACACTTAATGAGATTTTCTAAACTACTTTCATCTCCTTTATCAATTTAAATGTGAACTGGCTGAAGAGGAATTAGCCATTTTATGGTGTACTGGAATTAAATTAATGGTGATTATTTGGTGATGTAAAATTAATGCATTTTAATCAGCTATTACTAGTGCACCTATTTACATGCAATTATTTTCCTCAAGTATTAAGTGCAGAGTAAAGATATAGCAGATGAACATTTTGCAAATAACAGTAGTCTGTATTACAGAATATATTTTCTTCTAATTTTGGAAAACTTCATTACTATAACACTTTATTTTTTCTGTATACAAAAGATTATTATAGGAGAATCTAGGAAGAGGATGTTAGTATCAGAGAATCATGATGTTTTGCAGCCCCATTCATATAGCAGCTTTTCACAGGATAAGTGGAATTCACATTACACGTTCTCTACATGGTCCATGAAAGCCCCTTAAAATCCTTCCAAAACCTGCAACAGCATGCTGGGAGTGCTATAAAATGTCTTGTAGATACCTAAAACTAGTGCTACTCTAATTACTTGAAACCAACACAAAACCAGTCTCATATCAATGATGCTGATACACAGACTATAAATCATGATCTCACATATTAGGAAGAACTATTGCTGAGAATTTGGAAGACTTACAGAGATTTTATTAGTTAGTTATTCAATTATTATAGTCAATAAATGTCACATAATTATCTATAACTTTGGTGTGTAGCTATATGTAATTTATTATACTCTTTTAATATACCAGTGTAAATATTTACTATTTATTAGCCCTTTAAGCCTTGCAAGTTAATATAGTCTAAATTATAAAGACCTGTAAGTTTTTTCTAATTTCTGCCTGATCATACAAAGAGCCTAGAGACCACAAGATGAAAGTAAGATCCCATTTTTTCATAAGGTAGGCTTTTAAAGGGTGAGCTGTTGGGGGAAAAAAAGTCAATAAATACCTTTGTAAATTTTTTTCTGAATACAGTGTAATCTATAACAGAACCTATGAATTTAAGTTATAACTCTGTTTTAATAGAATCCATAAAAAAAATCCAGAATCTATAGCAGATGTAATCACTCCTTCAGAATGCAAAAATACTGACTTTTTTAAAAAACCAAATCTTTTAGACTAGAAAAAACAAAGCTCATTAAAAGAGATTATTCTGAGAAAATCACAGGCTTGAATCAATCATTTAGTTCACATGTTGTACTGGACAGCACCATAAATAGGGCTATGTAAAAAAAAAAAAAAAACAGTGCGAAAGGGCAGTAAAATGCCTGTAAATAGTACAGAGCACCTCTGCTGAGAAGTTCCTGTACAACTGTTAGAACTCCTGCTATCTTTACATCTCAAAGTACATACCTCCAGTGCAAATGTGCTTCACATTCAGGAGGCATGCAGAACTGGGTATGTGCATTGCCTAAATACAGTTATTTAAACCTGTGCAGGATACTTGCACTCACAGTGTTCCCTCTTGTCCCCAGATCAAGCAGCTTGGCAGATTTCCTTGCAGTGTGCCCAAGGAGGACACTCACCCAGGCTATGCCCCAAAATGCAGTCAGGATATAATCAGGGTGCACACTAGATCTAGAGACTGCTAAAAGTGTCCACCAACTGCTGGATGCTTGCTTATCTACATACCTTCGTGGAGCTGGTTGTATAAATGTCCTACAGAGTCAATGAAGAAAGGCAACTCTTAAATTTTTCTTCTCTATTATTTATACAGCAAAGCTAAGACTAATTTAGGCTAATACATTTTGCTGCCAAACACATGCTTATTTAAGAGAGAAACTGTGTAATTTTTTAGTATTTCAATATTCCATTCAAGTACTAAAAAAAAAAAAAATATCCTGTATTTATACTAATATATATTTAATGCTATAAAGAACTCCAGTGCTATATTGAACTCCAGTGGAGTTCAAATAAGCCTAGGAAGTCTTTTCTGTCAAAACTACCTTGGCTAGTTTTTCAGATAAGTCATCTTACTTCAGTGCTCTTGGCTACTAAGCAATAAAACTAACTTTCAAAGACAGGACGTTTATTTTTTTTCTCCTTAAAATAAATCCCCAATTCTATACTATTTGGATAAATAAAAGCTACACCTATTTTCAGTAGGGACTAATCAAGGAAAGTTTGTGTCTTGCAGAAGACCAAATTCTGCAATCATAATGGGTCCCCTCTAGCTGTATTTATGAATGAGTCTCTGAATTATTACTTTTATTGTCCCTGATAAGTGCTACTTTGCATTTCAGTTTCTGTTATTTATAGCACAATGCCTCAAGGAGTAAGTACGAACAACATATGGAGGATCTACCAACTCATGCATGATACTTCAGCTTGACTTGTGCTTCTATGGGGATTTAAATACTAATACTGAAATACTTCATTATTGGTCTGGAACCCTCTGAAGGCAAGCCCCACTTTTCAAACCATATGATCTTTATTTGATAAGGAGGAAGAAAAAGAATGGAGCACAACCTCAAATCATCTTATTTAGTTGGTTAAGAAGCTACACAGTACTAAATATGTTTTACTAATATATTTATGAAGACTTTTGTGTTACCTTGACTAGTACACAGACTGTGAAGTTTACATAGTTTTGGGACCAGGCTGCATTCCCTGTTCAGTTGTTTTGCACTGGTCTGATGGGACAAAGCAGACAGAAAGCCAATTATTTCAGGGCTGGAGAAATGCTCAGAACAACAGAGTGACTATTGTTTTTCCTTCAGAAAAAAAGGCCTGGGGAAAAGATCATGGTGTGGCTATTCCTGATCTTTCATAATTTCTCTCATGTCCCTAAACCCATGTACATGCAAAGTTATGCATAAAACTGATGTCTCAAAGGTGTGAGAAACATTTTGCCCTTGCATCTTGTGCATAGAGGCTGCCTCATTTAGGAAAGAAAGAGAAGGGGTGAGCAGGAAACTGGGGAGATGCATCTGAATGGGTGGCCCTGCTGAAACTCAGGGGAAATTTAGCCCTGCACCCTCCAGGTGATAAGCATGAAGTGCTTCTCCTGCTTGGGAAGCCTTGTGGCCAGCACAGCATTAGGTCCTCTGCTTTGCTACAGACACCAAGGCAGGACACCAAGATGAATTGCTGGTGGCTCCCGAGAAGCGACACTGGTAAGGTTATAAACTGTTTAAGCCAGGAATCTCTTCTCTCATTCTCAATAAAAAAGAGTTAATACTCTCAGCTGAAGGCATGAAGTATATTCTGTCAAGGAGAATATACTTTATTCGACATTCCTTTAACAGCCAACAGCATTCACCAAAATTTTTCAATCAAATTTGTTTGAATTAAAACACGGCCTTTTCTGAACAGCCATTTCAGAAATGTACTAATTTGTCTTACTAGAGCAGTTATTTATCTACGTGTATTCTTCATTTGTAAATAAAAAGTTTCAAAACCTACATTTAATTTCTATTCTTTTTCAAACAGAAAATGGAAGCAAATTTGAAACCTTTTTTCTCCATTTTAAACAGATTAAGGATCACATTCTCTTATATTATATTTCCCCCTCTTTGTCTTCCTGTAAAAAGTATGGTATATGACCAACACTAGATGCTACCTCAATTGAAAGCTAATCTTTCGTCTAGGGTACCATAACTTCACTGTGGCTTATTTATAAAATGGAAGATGTACTCTGAAACTGAATAAATGCAATGTACTTAACCTCTTGCTCTTTCCCTCCCTCCTTCTCTCTCCCCCTCAAAACTTGATCATGGGCAACTGTTCAAAATATTTTTGAACTACTACCATTTTTACTGAGGTCAGTGAAGCCTTTATACATTCTTAGCAGTCATATTTTACAATTTGTCAACCATTTTACTGGCTTTAAGAAGGGAATTTTTATGTGTTCACTTAAGAAAAAACTCTGACAGATTAATATTGAGGTTAATGTACTGCTGTTTAAGTACAGCTGTACTAACAAAGGGTTTATTCAAATTTAGACAATGCCCTGGTTCTGATAAAATGCATATTTGCATGTTTGTCCTTATGTTTCACCGTATGTGATTGCCTGCAACGATGCTGAGTAATACAGCTGTCATATTAGTTGATATGATTGCTACTTTAATAGATTGAACAAATATAATCTGATCTCCTACATTAAATATGGGTATTTTTGCAATATAGTATTTTGCAGGGCTACACACTGATTGCAAATATAGTCACTGTCATAAAAGAAACTAAAAATCCCAGAGAGACTATTTATATAAACGCCATTTAATACTGTCTCTGACAAATGAAGTGGAACAGGTAAGACAACTTTTGAATCAGATTTCAGTGTCTAGGGAGAACTTCTTTTGTAATTTGCTGTATGGCTGTAAAAACGACTAATGCATTTTATTACTTGAAAACTCCATTTCTTGAAATTTTAACTTTATTTTTATGATGAATATATTTGAATATTAAATGTATACCAAAATATACGGAGTATGAAAATACAGGCTTTGTTTAAGAAATACAAAAACGCTTTTCTCACTATATGAAAAAACAACTTAGTAGTTAAATAGCAAGTATTTGTTTTCCTTATTTTGTTTATTAATTTGTGGAATTCATTGCCACAAGTTGTTTTGGATTCCAGAAGTGGAAATGAAAGAAAACCCATCAGGGGCTATTAACATACACAAACTAGTGCAAGTAATCCCAGATGAGAGGGTATATCAAGCTAAGCTATCATTCTGATACTTGCTCTGACATTATTTTCCCTCTACAAATATCAGTTATGGTCTAGTGTTGAAGAAGGTGTATCTTATGATTAAGAGCCTCATCTTCTCCAGCACCTCCATTTCTATGTTCTTAATACTAATTGCCTAAAAAAGAGAGATGTGAACTAAAGGAGACAGCTTCTATCTTTCAAACACAAAGGCAGCAAAAGGAAAGACTTAGTGTCCATAAGATTTCCTCATTGTGGCAAAAAGGCTTTGATAAAAGCTATCACTAGGGCATATTTTTAAGCATAAATAATCCTATACTTTAAATTACACATTAATTTTTCTGTGAAGATTATTTGATAGAAGAGGAAATGTATGTCAATGTTACTAAAATTTGCAGAGCTCACCTTGAACTATTTTTTTTTTCACACACAGTACCCGCATTTGTCTGTATTAAACATGAATCTTAGTAGCAAGACAATGTGCTTTGACAAGAGCAGTTATAAACACATGCTTAAATATCTACATTTCTTTGCAAATTGCTTTTTCTCCAACATCACTCAGATTTAAATCTCTATACTGTCTTCTATAATATACTTCTTTTGTAACTTCAAAAAAATTTGCTAAGAATTTTTTGTTGTTGTTACATAAAATTTTTTGTTATATAAACATATCTGCTAATGAGAATGTAATTTTTTAAATCAAAACTGTAAGGATAGAGCATTGGGAATACTGGATTTTAGGCAGAATTTTCAAAGCTGATAAATGATCTAAATTATAATGCTGTTTAATTGTGTTCTTCCTTTCACAGGAAGCTTGCAAAGGGGAACTGCATCTTGGTTTTAGTATACAACCCTCATCCCATTCTTTGAAATACAATGAGAGTCAGGAATAATAGAAAAATTTGGTGTAGTCCTACCCTTGACAGTGATTCAATTGTACAAAGAAGAAAAAATTTTCTTCTGTGAAACTCTTATGCCAATATTACAGACTGAATAAGAGTTTAAACACCAGAAGGAATGCAGTGTATCATATCTAGCCATTAATAACACATTAGCTTAAAGAACTATTTTGTCTAATACTTAGGAAAGCTTTTTTGTTGGTATTAATTGAAATGTCTGTCTTTTATTATCAGTCATGACACATTACAACCAGATTCCATCTGGGGGGACAACAAAGTCCCAAAGATGGGGGGGGGGGGGGGAAGTTTATGGGGGTTCTTTGAAATATAAGTATGCTGTTTATTAATTTAAGATGCATTGATTCAGACAATATCCTGCTGATAAACATAGGAAGCTGGAAATCACATTTTTAAGCAAATATTTTCTAGGATTTTATTTCAAATAATAAAATTAAGTATCAGTTCAGGAACTGGAAGGAAAATGGCAAGACTTTATTGATGATATTTTCTGTAAAGATTTCATTCTGTGTTCATAATCTAGAACAAATATACAAAGTAATTGATTTGAGGTGTGGAGGAAGATTTTTTCAGCACTGATCGTCATCCTCTTTCCTATTTCCAACGCTTCCCACACTGAAAAAGAGGACACAAGGCAGTAATAGGATCCTATTTCAAAGGGCTGAATATGATCTCTGCAGCCTGAATAAATTAATACATTGTTTAGCCAGTTACAGTTCTTAGTTTTTCAATCTTTTTTTAAAATTATTTTTACTTTTTGATTTATCAAAACAAAAAAGCCAATTTTTTCCTGTCCTTCTGCCAGAAATATTTTGCCTTTTGTCCACCCACTCTGCAACATAACATTCACTGTTAGCTCATGGATACAATGCTCAAAGATCAGCAAAGCTTCATAGACATTTTTATTGCCACATGATCTTCTAAATGCTGCCCTAAATTACAGATCCGATCACAGGTTTATCACTTGTGGAAGGAGGAGGAGGCTAGGAAATCTGAGAAGAACTGGAGAGAGACTTAGGATAGGGGAGTGAGACCAAGAAAGAGGAGCCTGAAGAACCAGGTTTCTTTATTTCTATCGTTCTTGAGGCTGGGACCAACGACAGCCTCATGAGTCCTTGCAGTTCTGTTTGATTTAGGGGAGAAAGAAACTTTCTGCCTTCTTCACTGCATTTCTTCATGCAAAAGACCTGCCAAGACAATCAGGGCATAGTAATGGTCTGCAGAGCAGAGCTTGCAGCTAGCCAAAGCAGCTGCAGTGGGAAGCTGCTGAAGGTGTTGCAGAGAGCTCTGGTAGGGACAGGCAGAGACTGAAGGCCATCCTCTGTTTAACATAATGCCCTCTGTCATTCAAGATTGTGACTTGTAAAATTTACAAGATCTCACTACTGCACTACAAAATATAATTGTATCACTGTTAAATACAAAATGTCCTTACTGTTACTAAGCATAAAGAAAAGAAAAACAGGAGAAGGACAAATGGTTGAAAACACTTAATGGCTTCTAAAGGGCCTAAATCAACAGGAACAAGAGAGAGGCAGCTCAAGTTTCCATCAGCCAAAACCTTGCTGGATACAGCACATTCCCAGCAGCAACAGCTGCTCTCAGGGGGCAGAGAAAACAAACTCAGGGTAAGGCTTACTCTTCTACTGGCCAGACATTCTAGGTCCTGCCTTGGGACAGGAGCTAACCCACACCTTCCTGCAGTTCTGCTGATAGAAAGGCAGCCTCCAGTATGCAAACCTCAGGAGCATTTGGTAAAAAGGCGTCAGGTAGGAGAGCTGACTAGAAAGAACTGCCTTTGACAGATAAAAATAAAGGGAAATTATAGTAAAAGCTATGCAAAATGATGATTGTTTTGGATATAGGTTGACCAAACAACTTTATCTCAGACTTGTTTGAAGGAGGTTTACTATGTTTTTTTGTCTGCTTTCACCTCTCTGATACACATGATGAGTATACAAGGAACAAAATAAAAGCAACTGGTATGTTATAAGACTTTATGCTGTCTTTTGAGTCTTTATTTTGCAACCAAAGCATAATTACATCACAACAGATTTTTTTTTTTCTTTTTTTTTTAATAAATAAGAACTTGATTCATTTGGAAAATCAGCCAAGCTTTTGAAGACTTTCAACTCATGTTACTGAAGCCATCGCCCCTAATTCCAAATCACAGTCAAATTCTGTTCACAGCTACTCCCCATTTGCACTTACATAAATCTGTTGTCTCAAGTGGAAGCATTTAAGAAAAATGTTTTTGTAGCTCAGCCTAGCAATCTCAGTCAGTTGTTCTTGTTTCAACAGGGTCATAGACCTGTGGAACATATAAATTAATTGACCCAAGTGGGGTGAAAGACAAACTGTAAATGGAAGTACTTTTTTAAAGTTGCACCATGAAACAGTCATTTAACTAGAAGAGTTGTTGTTTCATGTTTTCCCAATTAAAAAGAGGAAAAACACAGAACTGAAGACTAAATTTCATATATGTCAAGACTGTACAAGATCCTGTTTTTGAAGAAGAGCAAATGCTCTAGACACTCTCCTAAGGTCCCTTCTGACCCTACATACATGATGCTCTAAGTTTTGTGCCAAGAGACTCCTTTCAGAGCATGTAAAGACAAAAGGAAGGGTTAGGAGTCAAAGTCATGACTCTGTAAGTTGTTAAGGAATGGAAAGTTTGGAGGTGATAGAAAGGCAAAATAATTAGTTTACACAGTTCAATGTCCAAATAATGTGTCAGATGAAAGCAGCTTTCAAACCTCTCTTTCCTCATTGACTTTGATTCCTTTATACTCTAGCAGTTCATAGAGAGACTTACAAGGAGAACTGTATACCTATTGACAGCTGAGATTTGAATTATTAAGGTGAACTGAAATGAAATGCCCTTGTTTCTTGCACCAGTGAACATCCCAAATGTGGCATCTCTTTTATTAGTGATGAAACTACTATTTTATACTCTCCATTCCACAGTTTTCTGAATGTGCAAGATAGCAATTTCAATGGCAGCCAAGGACATTGAATACATTGTATTTCAGAGACAAAACTTCCGTTGTGATTGTTCACTGGTATTTCTACCCTGGAAAATTAGAATGCCACAGCCCATACTAAAATTAATAAAATGCCTATTATAATACTGATGTATGCTGCTGCATATTTATTAATCTTGTCTGCAATAGTAGAATATAAGATGACATAGGATAAAATGAGAAGTCTCAGGACATTCATTAATCTAACCAACAAAATTAATTAGAAATTAGTAAACTAGCCATGTAGGGAATATGATTCTAATCCTATTGTCTCCCTTGAAGAAAATCAGCCCTAAGGAAATATTTGTTTTGTTATGAAATCACTGCAAAATTTGCCATTGTATCTGTAACTTGAATTCTTTACGAGTGTTTGGTATTAATCTATTCTGTTGCATCAACAGAACTTTCAATATTTTTCTTCACTGGTAGGTGTTTTGTATATCTGTGCTGTCCTGCAAAAAAATAACATTTATGTATTCACGTTATCTTGCCAAAATCAGAAATATCAGAACAGATCAACAATACAATTTTCAAGGGATTATCTAATGTGGAAAAAAAAAAAAAGGCATGAAGATTATGTAATTAGAAAAAAAACATATTTGGAAACTGTATAAGGCAGTGATGAGGACAGCAAACTCTATATATTCTACTGTATAGTTCGGCATACTGTACTACTACATTGTAATTATAAGTGTATTACCAGTCTATGTTTAGTAAATTTTGCTACGTCATTCTAATCTGTAAAACTCGCTTTGTTTTTATCAGTTCCAACTGACTGAAACTGTTTTCTGACCTCTTGACCTTTTCTATATTCTTCTGATTATATACACAAAACATATCTTCAATAATTAGCGATTTTAGGGGAGAAAAAGGGCAAGAATCCATTCAGTAATTCCAAATGCACTGCTTTAGTGCTTAGCAGCATACAAATGTATTTTTAAATTATAATTCCAATACAGCATTTTATATGCTCAATATTCATGCAATTTGTACTATTGGCCAGTGTATGTTCCACATTATACAGAAATACGCTTTTTTTTTAGAGCATGCGCCCAAGCAATAAATTGTACAGTCCTATCTGAAATAAATTTCTCATCCACATTTGACTTTATCACCTGTTAATCCAGCAGCCCCAGAATTTATTGTAACATGCCAGATCTCTGCGCAACTTCAAACAGTGCCCATTTTCTAAACCTAGCAAATCAGAGATACGTTTTACTTTTTCCTGTCACAGTACTCTCTCTCTAACATTCTCTGCTCTCCTCCAAAAGACAAAAAGAATTCAAAAAAACAAAGAAAATCTAAAGCTGTCAAGAGTTAGGAGAAAGGATTCAGTCTTGTATCAGTGTCAGATTTGCCATAAATAAACATTTAATTATTTTAAAATTCCTTTGCTTGGGAACAGAATTTGACAACTTCAGAAAGAGTTGCTGGTTTTCCCTAGTGGTCTGCAATTCACTTTTAGGCTTTAAATTGTTTCTCTTGGGGCTTTCAAAATCTTACATTCATGAAAATAAGAGTGTGTATAAGACATTTATAAAAGTATGATGTACTTGTTATTTGAAAATGTATTCCTCTGTTTTGCTTCTTTTAACTTACCACCTCTTAGCAAAAAGCAAATGTATAACAAACATGGTCAAGTGCAGAAACAATAACTAGAATCAATTTTCAGCAAGTTAGCAATTTCATTCTTCATGTTTCAGCTCAACATTGGTTAAATGAAACATTATAACAAGCCAAATACTGTCATCGAAGAAAATACCATTTTACATTTTTATCATTTCTGTCCTTCATGAAAAGTACTTGTGATCCTCTCAGAGTCCCAGAGGGGATTTCTAAGTGACATAGCTTTGAAGAGCAATCAGGTATAGCTCTTTAAAAGGAGGCTTTAAGATAATCAAAAGCAGGGCAGACTGCCAGTTTTCCTGGCAATCCCAAGTGGACAGTGTTCCATTAAGCATTCCTACATCAGCTTAAATTCATATTGAACTTAAATAAAAGCCTTGGTTGTGCAACTTCAGGGACCGCATCTTGTTTGAAAATGGCAAGCAGTCACTCACTCCAGTGAGACTGGATCAAAGAAAACAGGATAAAAGCTACAGTCAATTACACCATTGCTCTTTCTACACTGTTCAATAAACCAGCAGCTCGGTATGTGTGATATTTCAGGAACCTCTGTTTCAAACTATTTGTAAGAATTCATCGCCATTTAGTCCATATCTTGCAAGCCATTGAAGCAGTTGCTGCTAAAAACACAACCTACTGTGGCAGTAAAACCCCAGTTATATTACGTTTAAGGGACTTAGCCAAAATAAAGCAGGTTTTTACTGGAAATTACTTACTCAGTGTAGCTATTTTGTAGCTATTTTTATTTATTGGTAATACATTTTGATTTTATTATAAAGTAATAATTATCCTAAATTCATCCAAACAGAAATTAAGACAAACTATGTGTTAGTGCTTTTAGATTTACTCAAAACTGAGTATTCCAGACTTCACTTGCAACTGCTAAAATGCACAAAAAAGACTATATTTTCCATGCAGCCAGCAGTTCCAATGTCACATTAGCATTCATTTTTTTCCAAGAGCTCAGCTTCCCTAATACTGTTTGAAAATGTAGTCCACATAATTTTTCAGGCTGTATTTTCCACATTTTATATAATATCAAGGATTTTTCTCTTGGAACTCCTGGGTTTTGATGTCAGAGATAGCCTTGACTGACTGTTAACTGGAGATTCCACCAGCATCACCATAAGAAGCAATTAAAGGATGAACTTAAGCACTTCTCTATAAGAAAGAAAAAAAAAACAAAGAAAACACAGTCCAAATATAATTATAAAGGTAGAAAAGGGATTCTTAACAAGGAGGAGTTAGAAAGCCTCATTGACTCCATTTGTATTTTCTAGGTCCTTGACATTACCCTACGGTTTTGACATCAATTCAACACGCTGGTTTCAAAACCTTCCTTGATTGATTTTTCTATTTAGCACAGCAGCACATAGGACCATGACCTCAGTAGGCAGATGACTTTTCAAAATACTTATTTTGCACCTAACTCTTAGAAACTGTTCTTGCAAATATGTTTTTTTGAAAAGAAGTGTTTAATTTAAAACATTTCTTCCCTCCAAATTCTTGCAAAAAGTTTAGGTGCAAATGGGACTATTACCTTTCATCATTACATTCAACGAGAGTTCTAGTGTAATAGAAACATTTTATGTCCTTTGACTTTCTCATAAAATAGTATTTATGGAGCTTATGCACACAGTACAGTTGCTTTTTCCATTCACATTCTTATATCATCTACATTATTATAGTTTCTAAATACTGAACATACTGAAAAGATACAACAAAATTTTGCTGTGCCTAGAAAAGAGAAAAAAGAGAGATCATTTATTCACCACAAAATTCAATTAATGCCTGTCTTTTGTTAATGGCTTCTAACAATTCCTTATTGCAACTGAGCCATCGCACGAATCTTCTATTTCAACAGACAAGAAACCTGTAATTTTTAATTATAGTCATTGTTTGCCTGCACCTTTTTGGACAGTGCCATGCAGGACTGACAAAGCTCTTCCTCATCCTAAAATAGTACCTTACAACAGGTTACAGCAGTTCAAGGAAAACTGACTGGAAAGAGAAGCTTAGCAAGAGCCTGAAGAAATTTGTTGTTCCGTTATGGCTGTTTCTCGCTTTATGATTCATTACTGGTGCTTATTTCTAGCCTTTCTGTGTCATGAAACCTAAATGAGTTTGAATGGGGGGGTGGGGGGTGGGTCAGGAAGTCAGTAGTATTGTGTGAATACTACCAAATACTACCAATCCTACTGCCAATATCAGCATATGGTAATTGCTTAGATGTTTAATTCCCTGATGTGTGGACAAAGACTTTGTTTTGGTCCTTGAGGATGAAAGAGCGTTGTGCATTGTTTCAGTGGATGATGACTCTCATATGCTTGGAGTTGACATTTATTTTGATTAGATGGAAAACGTGACCTGCTTTGTGAATTGACTGTGGGAATCCTACAGTGATCATCCTACCGAGTCCTCACCACCAGAGTACTGAAATCTCTGTGTCAAGTTTGGCATTTTATTTCATCGTTGCTGAGCCCCTACTATAAAGCTGAAGAAATATTTTTGCAATGCTAACTTTTCAAACTACACTAGTGAGCTTATTGTCCTTAGACCATCATAGCTACAACATTACTACATAAAATATATATGATATTTGGCTTTGCTTTCTGTTGGATGAATACTGCTAGATATATGCATTCAAATAAATATGTTTTACTTAAGGCACCTTTTCATCATTTGAGGTCTGAAGAGAAAGTGAGTGTAATATACTCTTTCCTGTGGAAAGACAATTCATTGGCAAATACAGAGCTCCCTAAAACGAGCAGAAAATTTAATACTTATACCAATTTGACCCTCTTCTTCACCTAAAGAACATAATAGCACACTAAGAATTCTGTTCTGTCTCTCTTCATTGAAACATTACTGAGCGAGGCCTATTTAATTGGAGCAGGAAGGAGGTTTTTTTCCCCTGAAAAACCTTCAGCCTCGGTGCACATGTTAATCTGCTTTCATTCCAATTTTCTGACAGCAAGAGTCATTGGATTTATTTCACTGAATCACAGCAGTGCACTAGTGAATTATACTAGCGTTTTAAACTGATCATATTTTCTAGGCAGATAATAGCACAATCATTAGAAAAGCCCAGCTCCTCATTTATCAACATCTTATTCAGGTAACTCTAAAAAGAAGGTATCTTAAGATCCAAGGAAAAAAAACCACTTAAATTTATAGAGAAAATGAATTCCTGTCATATCCTTGACAGGAATATGATAATAGTTTTGTTTCAGACCTCTATCTAATAAAACTTATAAAGCCTTAGGAAATTCTGAAACCTTCAGAGCTTAGTTAACTTCAGGTTGTCAGGACAGGAAGAGTTACCAAGAATACCTTTTAAAATCTTCAGCTCCACCTTGCAGAAGAGAAAAACAAGAGGGAGAACCTTGCCACAGGGGGGCATAATGTCTAAACATCTGCACACACTATTAACTCGATGCATGGCCTGCTATTGCATGCTACCAGGCAATAGAAATTTCACAGATTACAACAGAATTCATGACTGGTTGGGGGGCAGGAAGCAGGAGAGAATACTTAAGTACTTCTCAGAGTAATAAAATAGCAGATTAATAAAATAGATCGTGTAACTTCTCACCCTGCCTTTTCCATCATTGATGCCACAATTACTATCACATTTTCTACTGCTGCTTCAAACATGATAGATTTGCACTTCAGTTCACATCAGCTTCTCTCTCTGCTACAGGAAAATTTTTATTTTTTTTTAAATATTACGTAGTTTCACCACCCTAATTATTAAAGAAAACACACACCAAAATGCATACATAACTGAAAATATGCCAAACCCCAACCAAATCCAAGGGAAATACTTTTAATGCCCTCAGAAGAGACAGGTGAGAGTGGGTACATGTCATTCTTATTTAACTTTTCCAGTGTCAGATTGCCACTGCTGTCACTAAGACCTCACCTCCTCCTTCATTCCCTCTCAAGTACTCCAGCAAAAGCTACAGCCATACAGAGTGACAGTGGACACAGTGACACTCATAAGGAGGTTCTGATTGTTCTCCAACTGCTCTGGTCTAATCAACAGATAAATCAAATTAATAGAGTATTCTAGTTAGTTTTTGAATTTAGGGGAAGTTTGTCTCAGCATCAGGAGTTTCTAGAGAAACTTGTACCCATAGTGACACATTCAGGGATTTCAATCTTACAATACTAGGTTAAACTCATGAATGAAAAAGTTATGCTAATGAAATACCAGAGTCCAGAACTCGGGCTCCTGATAACTTTAACATTTCATGCTCTGCTGAATTTAGTACATTTTGCAAGACTGTTTATTTCACTGAGTCAATAAGGCCAGATTCTTAGCCAGCTGGTTAACATGGCTCTTGCACTTCTGTGAGAGCAATCACAATGAGAAGATCAAGGAATACTTGTCTGATTTGAAACTCTTTTATAAAACTTTTAGAAAACAACCATGAAAATATTATGTCATGTGGGAAGCAGTGCAAGAACGTGAAGGAAGAAGCATGGCTTTGCAGAAAGTAGAAATGACACTAATCTTAAGAATGAAAAGTCCATAATAAACTTGTAAACAGAAGTATTTAAGAGCATTCATTTGTAAACAGTAATTTTACCACATATAGCTCTACAACAGCTGTAAATATTCCAAGTAAGCCACAACAAAGAAAGTAACATCTTTAAGTAATTGCAAGTTTTTAGTGGTCTAAAACTGTAGCCTGTCTAAACAGAAAATGGCCATTTATACTTCAATATCCAAAGTAGCCAGATCTATCAGACATGTACCTTTCATGCCAATTAACCATGAGGATGAATACTCCATTTGAGCTTTTCCCAGTTTGGATCCAGACCGAACATTCACCAAAAATGAAGCTGTGAATTCAGAGCAAGGAGTCGCAGGCAGACTGACCCAACTGCAGTAAGGCAGAACACAGAAGGAAGAGCAACAGCCGTGCCACAACAGGTAAGGCACACCACCGAACAATGGCAAGGGCTGCAAGAACTGCACTAACGATTTGCCAGGTTTACCAAGAGGACTTGAGTGCTTGCAGCTCTAGGGAAGTTCACGTGAGAGTACTTGGAACAGATAAACCGCTGCCAAAGCTAGTGTTTTTTTTCAGCAGAAAAGGAACTTAAGGCTCCCTGACTGCGATTCATCTTTTCTATGGCATAAAATTAGCTAAGTTGCAGACCTTTAAGGGATGCCTTTGTAGTTGGTGGAGAGAATTAGGAATCAGCATAGCTGTCTAAAGGTAAGAGCAAGAAAATCTATTCTTTTAGTTTCTGCGTTTCATCCCATGCAGAGATAGATCAAACACATTTCAAAACAAACATCCTTTTTATCTTTACTGCTAGTGATTTTGAAAAACTGTGTAATAGGAGTGAGCAGAAGCTTTCACCATAGCAAGCTGCAAAATCATAAGTACCATCTTCCCAAGTCCTTCTCCCTTAACAGCATTCTGAAAGGATGCTTAACAAAATGCATTTTGGGATCAGTTCTAGATCCTGGAGGAAGCAGTCCATCTTCCTCTCTTTCCAGTTAAAACTCTAAGTAATTGTGCTTGTGTTAAATGAAAGCAAAAATAGGTTTCATTCACTAGAGGAAGGGTAATCATTTACTTAACACCTGCTTTTCAGAAAATGGCGAAGTGTAACAAGAAATGGAAAAGTTTTTCTAGTCTTTGCATTTTAATACCAGTTAGTGATTATTTAGCTCACTAGGTGTTAAATATTAGAAAAGCAAATTTTTTTTTTTCACACAGCAATTCATACTGATGACAATTCTTCAAGGGGACATTTTCCCCCAGACACTAGGAACCAGGAATTTGATTTTGTTAAATTTACTCTTCTAACGCTATGCAAAAGAAAAAGATGAAAGTAAAGGCAAATTCATTAAATGCTTACAAATCCATCCTAAAAAAAAAATGTAATTTTCTTTGTCACTTATTACCTATCAGCCAGTCAGAGCATCTTTTTTCATTTTCTAGCTGTCACATCAAACTCCATTTGACTAAAATAAACCTTTAGAATCAAATATTGATATACAGTATAATATTTTCTGGTACCTATAAACCATTTGGCTATTTGACTTCTGTTCCCTTTTCATTTGAATGAGCTTTCATGCCTTTCTGACATGTGAGTTATAACTCACAGTCATCTTACTTAACTAACCACGGATATTAATGCAGCAGAATACCAATAAACATGATTCCAAAAATAAGAGATGAGAGGTGCATGCTATGTAGATCTACCACCTATTTGGTTTTATTTCACTGGATAATCTCCCCTGTGTCATAGTCATCCAAAGACATGAAGCTCAAAACAAGAGTATAAGAGCATCAGTCTTTTACTGAATTAATGTCCTCTGTGCCAGCACAGGTCCTCATCTCAGTCAAGCCTCATCATAGCACTGTGTGGGCTTTTTGCGTAAATATATAGCGTACCCATGAAAAAAGCAAGAGTAAACAAACTAAGAAGGCAAAAGTGCTTGGGCCACTAAGTAGGACAAGAGACCTGTGTTCAGTTCTCTCCTTTCCCAAAGATAACGTAATTCACCTCTCTGTACCTCAGCTCTGAATTTGTAAGATGAAGTAGCAGGACTTCCCATCTCCCATAAAATCTCAAACTGTATACCTGGAAGAAATTCAGGTTCATTCAGAGAGAGGCATTAGGAGTGTGTAAGCATCCTGGGAAAAAAAACCCAAAAAAGATGCAAAAATGTGCTTCCTTAAAACACATGAACTAGAACAGTGGTCCTGACCAAGAGCCCATCTGCTTCACTACTCTGTCTTCAGCACAGCATAAAAGTACTTAGGGTAAAGGAAAACCAGGGCAAACACATATGACTGCTTCCCTTTCGTATACACTTAGCCTCCAACTACTTCCAGCTCAGAGGATTTCCCTTTAATTATTGATTATTAATTTTAATTTTTAATTTAATGTTTAATTGTTAATTCTTTGACAAGTACCACTTAGTCTGTTAATTCTTTTTTATAATTCATATATGATAAATAATCTTTACTCCTACTTGTCAGCAATATTTAGTAGCAGACTCTTTATAAGGCCAAATACCTGAGCATTGTAAAATATTTTTAATATAAAATATTATGTTGTATTGATTAGTGAAGTGTCTCTCCTACCAAAGTTGTGATCTAATTATTTTTAATTTGATTTGGAATTTATTTTGAAGCTTTAGTTGTCAACTATCACCTTTAAAAAACAAAAACAAAACCAACCCCCAACAGACCAAGAATTTTGGTTTAAACTAATTAGAAGTGGTCCCAGTATCCATTTTTCTGTGCTCTATCTTAACTTGGTAAAAACCATTGGTAATTCAGGCTTAGCAGTGTTGGCATGAACCTTAAACACTAGATTGGTTAGTAAGATGAAGAAAATTGTTTTAGATAAAATAAGCAATTTTCAACTTTGGAATTATTTTGACTTCAATGTTGTTCACTGTTAGAAATATTACTAATCTTTGGAAGGTTAACTGTAACTACTAACTCATAAGCAATGTGCGAGGTTATACCCAGCTGGTGGTCTATTAATTGTGTAGGATTTTTAATGCTTTTGGCTTGCACATGTTTCAAGTCAAGCAAAGCTTTCATTTTCACATGCTTTCTTCTTCCATTCACTAAGATATCTATCTAACTTATACTCTAAATAATTTCCTACTGTAGCTCAATGTTATCCCATAGTTTCGTTTTTAGTCCAGAAACAGGTAAATTTCTACCACATTAAAAAAAAACAAAAAACAAAAAACAAAAAAACCCCAAAAACCCCAACACAACCAAAACCCAAATACACTTGTCAAGTATTTGGGGCTGCATTCAGAACAGGAAAGTAACTTCTTCATTACACAAAATCTTGAAGCCTCACTTCTCCTTGCAATTAGAAACATTTCAGTCTCAATTCCAGTAATATATTTGGCTTATCTCTATAGTTTAGCTATACAATCAAATCTAAGCCTTAAACAGACCATCTCATTCTAGCATAGACGTGCAAGACATTCAGCTTAATTTGTTCTGGCCAGGCAGAACAGCAAACCTCAAAATTTACTAGGAATGAAATAAAAGATAACCAAATCCATATACGTTCTAAAAAAAAAAAAAAAAAAAAAAAAGACTAAGATATTTCTCTCATGTCTTTCATTCTAAATAAAGTAAGGGGTTTTTGTTTCTTTGGTCTTGTGTGGTTTTTTAAATATTAACATAAAATTTTTCATACAAAGCTATGCACTAGCTGGGTTAATAGCCATTTCTTGTCACCCTAAATGCAGTTTTCGGTCAAGCACACAGAGATAGGGTTTGTGAAGTTACAGGACTGGTGTTCAGACTAACCGCTCATGCTTGCCTGCCACCTGGAATGGAGACATTCAATAAATGCTTGCAGCATGTTTATAACTGGCTCTTTCTCTTGCTAGTTATTTTGCAAATATTTTATTGGCAACTCTTTGTAAATGAAGTTGCTTAAATATGATCCAAGGTAAATGGATCAATTCAGACCTAAAGGGAAAATGAAAAATAACTCTTGACTTGAAGTAGTGTCTACAGACTAATCTGCTTGCTTTCCCCAAACGAATTTTTCTTCCCCCCTAGTGCTTTACTCGTACCATTTAATCCATTCCTGTTAGAAGAACCTTTGAGAAGTAAAAAGGTTATTCAGCCCACTCCTGTCCAAACTCTTACATGAAGGGATGTTGCTACTTATTGATACTTGAGGTCTAGATTATGGTATGGTTATTTGTCCTTGTTGTCTGGTCTAGCACTATAATAGTATTTTATTAAGACAGCAGCCTTCCACAGCATGGTGATAGCTTTCGGTTATTACCCAGCCACATCAGCTGTGAATTGGTGACCTAAAAGTAAAATGATTCAAACCCATTTCCAACTACATGAGCTTTCCAGCCTTCCAGAACTGTTAGCACTCACCTTTACAGAAAGCAGATTAGGCTCAGTTTTAGTGCCTTACCATCTGGCACTGCATTACATAATGGGTGATCTTTCAATTTTACTTTGATCAAAATAAAACAGAAAATAAAATTCACCACAAACATCATGCTTTACACACATCATCCAAAATAGCTGACTGAAAAAAATACATTTGTTGCCTATGTTGCATGAAAAATCTACTGTCTGAAAAAATAGCTATGTTCCCTGATATTTTACCAGTAAAAGTCACTGAAGTACTAAAAAGATTTACATTTAATAAAAAATGTAAAAAGGATTATAATTATTGCTACAAGAAGTAATAGCTTTACTTTAGAAAGTAATAATTCCTTTCTACACTAGTAGCATGGAAAGTAATAATTCCTCTCTACACTACTAGCATTATCTCAAATCTTATTTACTGGCGACTAGCCTATCAAAAACTCACTGTACATTTTAACTACTTTAGAGAGTAGTATTATTATTAGACCTATACATTAAAAAATTTATCAGGTGAATTATTTTAAATCATTACTTATTCAATAAAGAAAGTAGATCTTTTACAGTACCTCAGCAGAGTATATGAAAATCACTTTTTGTATTTACCACCTCCCTTTTAAAGTAGCATATTTTTCTGTTTTGATGACTAGCTGTAATCATTAAATCAGCTGTATTGTTGATCAAAGTAGCTAGAACAGAAAATGCCACAAAAATATGCTAGAATAATACGGTTAAATGACGGCAGTTCACAATTTTCCAACACAAGGCATGGACTGTGTTTTATTTCTCCTTGAATTTAGAATAACTGGAAAAATTTTCTGTAATTACAACGTTCATGGAGTGATAATGACATCTCAGAGACAAAAATGGTGATTCACTTTTCTTTAAAACTTATTTTTAAGACTATGTGCATATCAGAAATGTGATTTTCCTCCAGAGATTAATTTTCCGAGTGGCAGAGAGGGAGAAAGAATTGGCTGATAGCAAGCACTTCATTATTTCCCCAAGACTAAAAAAAAATCTTTAAAGATCTTCTGTGTGTACAGTTTTACATGAGATGGTCTTTGTTCACTCTATCTTCATGAGAAGCCAGTGATATACAGTAATTCTGCATGCATAGGAGATAGATGCTGCAAAGAGAGAGATGCTGCAAAGAGAGAGATGCTGAGAGACTGTTTACCCAAACTCATTTATTTCATGCAATGGACAAACCTGATCAAGCAAAGCATAGAAAAAAATAAAGTAATGAAAGATTTCATTATTCACTGCATAGAAGTAAGATTTTCCAGGCATATATAGTGTCCAACAAGGACCAGAGCAAAACATCTGCTTTCTATCATATACAGGCAGTTACTTACTACCTGATGAAAGGAAGACCTTAGCTTTAATGTATGACAGCAGACAGGAACCTCATTTTGTAGAAGCACAGCAGGGACAAGTTCACAATGGTACACATAGATCCATATGACAGACCAGAACATGTGAGAGATGAGAACCACAGGACCCAGATAAATGACACTGGAGCTCTGCATTCTCTGATAGCAAGCTGAAAAAAAGTATGACTTATGGAAGCATAACACAAAAGTTTCATTCAAGCATTTAACTTAAACTGCTAACTTCTGAAAAAACTGTAAACTGTCAGATCTTCAAGGGGATTTATTTACTGAGCAAATATTTTTTCCTAAAAAAAAGTCCACACAACGCCCAAAACCATGAACTAAGACTGAGTAAGTTCCAGACTGTCAAGCTCCCCTGCTTCTTAGGAAATGCAATGTGTTGTAAAGATACCTCAGCTAAATTTAACTAGGGTAGCGAGATGGTCTGAAGTAATTTACACATGGCAAAAAGGAGCTCAAGGCAAGATGAAAGAGCAAAGAATCAGGTAATAACCATGAGTAACAAAAGGGTCACAAAGCAAGGCACGTAGCAACAACTTCCCAACTTTTTTTCTGCTCTGTGTGCAGCTTATGCTTATCCAAGACTAACATATCTATCTGCATAATACATATCTATTAATCTAAGGCAAATAAACTGCATTTTCCAATCCCATTTAGTAGCAACATCAGGAAGTGTACTAAGTTTGGGCTTATCACATGGATTTCACTGTATGACTTATTACTTTCAGGAAGTTTTGAGAAATAAAACATGTCTGTTCTAATTCAATCTGCACCCATCATCATCTCTAAATCAGAAGTGTCAATTCCTTCTTCGTAAATTCCTCTCATGTCATTGTAACATCCTTTTCATGCTTGTAAGTCCACTTTCTTTTTAAGTATTTTCTTTTAAAGAGGGTTAAAGCCTCAATGAAATCACAAAATACCGAAGGAAAGCAAGTATCTTGACAATAGTATTCTGGATTGACAAGAAAAGTTAATTTAATTTTGGGCTAAGAAACTGTACTTTTCCTTACACATTAATCTAAAATATTTTCCACCTTTGAAGCAGCTTTTCCAAATTCAGGTTAATAGTCCTTTAACAAATTTTGGAAATAGACTAATATTGTGAAAATAAACAAAACATTTGCTGTTAAGTCTGTCTCCTAAGACCACATTCATCAAAAGCAGAAGAGTTACAGACAGTTTCTCAGGGCAAAGAGCATCATGGTGAATTGTAACTGACCTCCTTGTGTGATGAGTGTTGGGGTTTTTTTGTAGCTGTCTTCAGAGACCACTTCCATTTATCAAAACCTAAGCATTTAGAGAGACTAAAATAGCCTGCTCAATGTACCCCATCAAATATTATCCTTAATATATCTGCTGCAAGGAAGCATAACATGTTTTGATGGCATTAAATGTTTACCTGCTATGGGATGAAAAAACCTGAAATGCTGTACCTCTTAAAAGCAAAAGGAAACAAAGAGTTTGTAATAATACAGTTTCTTGATATGATTCCTTCCTGAGAGTCTCCTCTAATCCATTGCTCTGTATCAGGCTAAGCTCTGTTGGCTCTTTTAACCTTTTTATTGGTGAAAAGCAATTGTCATAAGAATACATTTGAAACACAAACTTATGTTCAAATGTTCAAAGCTTTAATACAGAGCAACACTTTCAGATTGCAAACACTCAATACTGAGTTTATGTGATATTATATAACCACAATTTATTATAAAACTATGCTTTAACTTTGCCCATACTCTTTGTACAGCCATGTACAACTAGCTTAAGGGAAAAAAATGTCATAGGCGTTTTCCAAACTACTTTGCCGTCACTTAGTCTTTTACCACTGTAATCAATTACAGGTTTTTTTATTCATCTCAAAGAAAGTGGATTCAGACCTGTTTTCAAAAGAATTCTGTCTTATGTGTTATATGAAAACATACTACTTTTTGAACAGCCAGAATCTATCATTCCTTCAGAGTCAGTAGACTTAGCTACAATTTAGTGCATTTCATAACACACCTGCAGGAAGTTCTATTATTGCTAATGACTTTCAAGAATGTCAGATGTGCATAGGAATCTCCCAACACACATTATTCCAGAGCTTCCCTACTGTCATGGTTTCAGCCTAAAGGACCATGCAGCCGCTTGCTCACTCCCACCTGCCCGCCTTCGGTGGGATGGGGAGGAGAATCAGAGAGGAGAAAAGAAAAAAAAAATGGAACCTCATGGGTTGATATAAGGACAATTTACTGGGACAACACAAAAAGAGAAGTTACAACAGCAACAATGGTACTAACAAAAGAATATACAAAACGAGTGGTGCACAGTGCAACTGCTCACCGCCCAGAACCCAACACTCTGCCACTTCCCCCACCGAAAACCAAGGGCTTCCCCCCAGCCCGCTCCCCATTTATATACTGAGCAGGACATCACATGGTATGGAATAGCTCCTCAGCTAGTTCAGGTCAGCTGTCCTGGCTGTGCCCCTTCCCAGGTTCCTGTGAAAATTAACTCTATCCCAGCTGAACCCAGGACACCTACACAGTTATTTTCACAACAGCCTGTACTTCAGTACAAATTCCTAATATCCCAACTCCAAGAAGACATCTTCTAAAATAATTTCTTTTAATCACAGTACTAACAATAGTTCTTGGAAATGAACCACTTGGTGTTACTTCAGAGTAACCTTATGCATCCAACCTTTTTATCACTTTTGCACTGGATAATTATTCCTGTTGTAAGTTAATTGCCCAATTATGCATAATGACATGGTACCTCAAGACTAAAACATTTATTCTTGGGTTTGCTGTTGTTGCCTAATATTTGTTAGTAATTTATATGAGTTTCTGTGAGTTTAAAGCAGGCTGTGATACTTTTCATAAATGTTAATTATTAATATGACAGCCAATACTATGAATCACAAGACTAGGAAGAACCTGAAGAAGTTCTGTCTCCCTGCCCCAGGGGAAAAGCTTCTCTGCTTCTGCCATTCCAGGCAAATATTGTAGTCAGTCCAGACACTGTTCAGTAGCCTCTAGGGAGAAAGGCTTCATGCATCTCTGAATATTTTGTCTATTATCCATGCCATCAAAATGTTTTTCCTAATTCTAAATTAAGATTTTCTTACTCCATGGCCGTGGGAAAGACATTACACCTTTCTTCTTTACAACAGCCTGTTATGTGCTTGAGACTGCTACATACTTCTTGATGTTTTATTTAAGTTAAACAATGCAAATTATTTCTCTTAGTAAGATTATCTAGATACCAGTCATTCTCATTTCTTTTCTATGGAGTATGGAGTAATTGCTAACTGCCATGCCCTGGCTGAAAGCTGTGCCATAGTAGAGATTGTTTCGCCTTGATATTTGCCTTTTTTTTTTTTTTTTTAATACCTTAATATTGTTATTATTCACTATAACCAGCTATGTGACAAATATAGCTATATAATATCTATATAAACTACTTTACTCAGTGAGGAAAACTTACTTATGAAGTCAGCAAGGGCCACAGTGTATAGCAGGTCAGACTACAGCAAGCATGAGCACTAGATTGAGTACTGGCTCTCAGTTGTGCTTGGGGTATTGCATTTCACTGTGGTTTGATATTTATCTGTACTTGGAGCCAGATAAGCAGCTCTCTGGGAAAGGTTCAGTGCGCAGCATTGGAAAAGCTCACACCGACCGAAGGAGAGCATTAGCCTAATTGGGTTGTAGTATGCAATGCTATAAACCTAACCGGAACCTTTCTGTAACAACTGATACTCTAGTCAAGCAGGGACCAGCTGCAGTGACCCCATCGTTCTGATTTTGTTTTGCAGTCACATAGTATTTTGTAAAACTGATGCCTCCATACTGACAATTTATTGCCATGGAATTCAACTCTTTTATTATTGTTCTGACTGGAAAAAATCTTACTATATTCTCAATTCTCACGCTAAGGCAGACTTCATACTGTTACAACAAAATGGACAATGGGAAACTATGAACTGGTCTAAATTGGCAATGGCATTAGAGCCAGCCCATGTTTTGTTTTTTTTTTTTACTATCTTTGATGGAAACATAAGAATGATTTTTGTACAAAAAGACAGGCTTCCAAAACTCAGAGCAGAAGGAACAATAGCTTATACAACTTGAAATGTAATGGGACAACTCAGTGAGTAGTACAAGCATGCATATTCAAAGACTTAACGAGTTGCCTCCCATTGTCACGTAATACCAAAACAAAAAGTTTATGACATAGTGATTTAACAGGGGACATGCTTCCTGAATTTTCAGAACCTACATAAATTATGAAGCATTGCATTTCCATGCCCAGTTTTATCATCTGTAAGACAACATAAGAAAGAAAAAGGATCTGTCCAAAAAGTAACGATACTGCTAAACCTATTGCATGAATACTCTAAGTCTTAGATGTTGGTGATGCATCACTTGCTGAAAAAAGGACTTGTTTTTGAATAGACAAGCCAAAGTTTTATATTCCAGTTAAAAAGCTGAGCTCTTGTTTAAAAGAATTTGCCAAACTTCCTAGTGAATTTGAGTCAACATTTTTATAAAAGGCATCTGAACCCTGAAAAGCAAATTTGTTTGGATGTACTCAACTTAATAGGGCCTCAAGTGACCCATTAAATTTTGTTCATTAAACTCACTGACATAATTTAAAACACTTCATCCAGGTAAATTTTATGTCAAGCACAATTTGGTTTGTACCCATGTGAAAAGTCCAGTCAGCAGAAGTTCAAATGGGATTTAATAGAATGAGCAAAGTACATTAATGATGGCTAGCAATAAAACCAATAAAACCTTCAGTAAGTGTATTTCTTAACCTGAGATACCTATGCATCAGTAGGAAAACAGATATCCCTCTTTTCAGCGTGTACTGATACATTCATCCCACAAACCTTTAGTGAGATTTCAGGGAAAGTCCTGTTTCACATTAAAACAAAACCCAAAGCCATCTTAAAGGCATTGTTTCAGTTGGTTGTTTTTTCCCCTCAATAAACCAGAAAGAAGGCAACACAGAAAGGCTAGTGGTTGACTCATTCACATAACATGAAAAAGGCCTAGTTAAACACCTGTTTTGCTGTTCCTCATATCTGAGGAGCATGATCTTTGTAGACTTAGCTCATGGTTTCTCAGCAGCGTAGGCAGAACTTATTTTTTCTTTTGTCAGGATTTTTGTCCATGCTTTGAAGACAGTAAAAATTCAGTTTTGCAGAAATGGCAGAGCTGATCCTAAAGGATAACAGAATACCTAGGTCAGTAGGATGCTAGGAGAAAGCGAGGGATGAGAAGAGTCAGGGGGATTTCAAAATGCTTTCAGTAGAAAGGAGGATTTCCCCCTCTTGCATATCCACCTGTCCTGCTGGAACATCTTTGCTCTCCTTTCTCTGTTCTCTCTTCTAGTCCCATGCAGTTAGTGGGTGACTCTCCAATTCCAGCAACATTACAAGAAATGTTACCACCCTGCCATGATGGCCTTACTTACTATCTCATCCCCACAGGGGCTTTTTGCACATTTTATGAACATATCAAAAGGCTGAATCCTGTAGATGCATATTTACTGAGCTACTAACTATATTTTGGATGTACAACTTTAATCCTGCCTTTTCAGTTCCAGGTTGTGTTGTAACTCTTAAAGACCTAACAGAAGAGGAACAGGGCATGTTCAAAAGTAAACATCTTAATCACTGTAGTGAATTTACTGAGACTGCTTTTTTCAGGATAGTACTAACACTGTCAAAACGATTTGGGGAAGATTTGCGACCAGCTCCTCCTGAGCTCACACATCATACAAAGACAAGGAATGAGACATTTTTTCTTTGTCTGCTATCAGTGATAAACGGAGTGAGAAGTGGGGACAGAAGCCAGGGGCAGAGCGGAATTGGTGCTTTCCAGGACACAGATGGGACTCCCAAATGAAACACAGAATGCTCTCCTGTTATTTTAGAATGCTCTCTTATTTCTTGCCCTCTGTCATTGTAGTGAAAGCACTGACAGCTTTAATAATTTTGGGCAAAGCTTATCTTTTCCTACATGCTCCTCTTCCCATGTGCTCTCTGAAGAATTATTGTGCAAAATTCTGGGAAACTTATTAAACTCTGTTAAATCATAGAAGTATTTGTGAAGACCACTTCACTGAACAGCTTGGGCCTTGGAGCGTCTCCACAGATGCTAAGGCTGAAGGACTCTGCCTGGGATCAGTTCAGTATCCAGTGGTTTAACAAAGTGCCAGCTTTTAGTGGAAGGTCTGAAAGTGCTATCAGGAGTTGGGTTGTAGGATGCATTTTTGACAAGATACCATAAACCCTGCCTGAGTTACTGAGATTGACCACTCTTCTTTCCTCCTTCTCTCCTGAAATTCCATGCTGGACCTCAAAAATACTACCCAGTAGGACTGCCAGCAAAATTAATACATTTCTGTGAAGAGTTTCCATTTAGGGAAATATGGGTTTCCATAACAAAATTTTCAACTTTCTATGTTACACATATAGTTGCTTATTTAAATAAATTATTTTAACACTTGGTATTCAAACATTCATGTTCGATCTACAACTTTACCTATGCAGTGTATATTATAGAAAGAATTACACAATAAATGAATTTCATCTCAATGCAACAACAGTGTTTGACAAAGATAAAGGAAACATATCTGAGATGTGCACATTCTTATCAGATGGGTCCATAATATTTCCATATCTTAGCTATGTTTTATTGCCAGTGACAAAACTAAAGAAAAAAATCAAAAAGATACAAGTGAATACCCATGAAATTTCCCTACTAAAACCTACTTCAAAAACTGAGTGCAGTTTTTGGGAAAGGCTCAGACTATCGTAAACAAACTTCTGGTGGAAAAGTTGAGCTCCTTTGTCCTTGAGATTAGTCTGAATTAAAGAAACATGCTCAAAGACAGATTTTTTTTACCCTGATTTTGAAGCCTTCAAATTCTGTAGGCTTCATATGAATACATGCAAGACACAGCTTGCTTAGCCCACTGTTGAGATGTAGAAAAAGTTTGCATGTCTTGAGTCATGATGATACATACAATTTTGTCTGTGTGTGCACCTTAAAAAGTAATTTTTATGCACTCATTCAGATTCGTGTTTCAAGCTTGGCAAGAAAATTAACTTTTCTGTGAGTCTTCATATTGGTCCTCCAGGGTCTAGCTAGCCTGGAATTCTTTGGCAATTAAGTGCCTAGAGATTAATTAGGAAGAGAAAACACTTCTTCCATAATGAAAACAAAACAAAACACAAAACCTTCCTTCTAAAAAAAAAAAATAAAATAATTGGAAACACAATAATGTTTTCTACATAGTCAGCCAGTTGGAATCAGTAGAACGCTTTCCTTTCCATTTGCTATGTGTCTGCACATTCCCAGACAGGTATACAACAGACTTGGCCATCTCAGAAATAACCACTGTGCATTTGAGTCTCAATAGTCTCCTTTTTTCAACCTGCTGTCAAATTGCAGACCATGAACTAATTGTAAATCTCTCAGTATAGTAACTCTTTTTGAGAAGAATGGGCAGTAAAAAATGTTTATGTATTCTATATCAAGACAAAAAATTGGTAGTCTTGGATTTTTTTTTTCCCCCAGTAGAAATAAAAAACAAAGTCTAAAAAGAAGGCTAACTATAAGATTGTGAGGTCCATCAGAAATCTGTGTAGCTAGGCAATACAAAAGAAAAGACAATATTGATAATTGTGGTACTGTACACACTTAAAATACCTAGTTGATTCAGATATGTGCTGTCGTGGTTTAACCCCAGCCAGCAACTAAGCACCACGCAGCCGCTTACTCACTCCCCCCGACCCAGAGGGATGGGGGAGAAAATCAGGGAAAAAAAGTAAAACTCATGGTTTGAAGAACAGTTTAATAGAACAGAAAAGAGTAAACTAATAATGATAACAATAATAAAGTGACAATAATAATAATAATAATAATAAAAAAAGGATTAGAATATACAAGTGATGCACAATGCAATTGCTCACCACCTGCTGACTGATGCCCAGTTAGTCCCTGAGCAGCAGTCCCCCCAGCCCCACTCCCCCAGTTTATATACTAGATGTGACACCACATGGTATGGAATACCCCTTTGGCCAGTTTGGGTCAGCTGCCCTGGCTGTGTCCTGTGCCAACTTCTTGTGCCCCTCCAGCCTTCTTGCTGGCTGGGCGTGAGAAGCTGAAAAATCCTTGACTTAGTCTAAACACTACCTAGCAACAACTGAAAACATCAGTGTGTTATCAACATTCTTCTCATACTGAACCCAAAACACAGCACTATATCAGCTACTAGGAAGACAATTAACTCTATTCTATCTGAAAGCAGGACGCTTGCACATCTTCAATTAAATAAACATTTAGAAAACAATTCTCAGCTTCACTATTAACATCATAATAGCAATTATGATGCACTTTATAGAGAAGATGATCGGTTTTAGAATAAGAAACAAAATTTTACATAGACAAAAATAGAGTTGGAAAAGTAAGAATATAATTTCTTCTTTTTACCTCCATCTCAGAAAGGATACAGAGAGATTAAAAGACAAAATACTTAGAAAAGGGAAATGAGAAGTGAAGCATTTGTTTGTTTGGTGGGTAGATATAGCACATGACAGTACAACAAATTATACCATTTTATCCAGAGAAGGTCACCTGCGTGTTCTTTACCTTTTCTCACAAAAGAATAATACAAAGCATGTGAAAATAAAACACAATTATAAATAAAAAAAATCATTTATAATTCTAAGCGTGCTATACAATCCCTGGAGTTTAAGGGGTAGTGACAAGGCCAAGCATGCAATAGCTATAAAAATTACCATTCATTTACACATACATAGAGTACTATGTATTTAAAGTATCCAAAGATACTCTAGGTTAGGTATAAAATTATGAGGAATTTAAATTCTCATGCTTCATGAGCATGACTTGTACTAATTGCTGTGGTTAGGAAGAAAGCAGACCCAGGAGACAGGAATTTGACTTAATCCATTACAAAGTTTTATACTCTTTTGCTCTCTGAGGTATTTGACACTGGACAAACTGTAAGAGTAGGTAGACTAATAGTCTGCTGTAATGTAAAGCTTATATTCCTACCAAAAATGAGTTTGAAATGATCCTGATATTCAACTTGTTCTTATCAACTACTCACTCTTGTTAAAATGAAAGAACAGTATTTTGCATTGCATTTGTACAGAAAATTATATTTGTGGACATACAGACATCGTAAACCCACCACAAATTAAGTAACATCTACAATCTGATACAAGTCCATCATAAGCACAACTGAAAGGAATAATAAGACATAACCCTCGAACTAATTGAAAAGCCACAAACCTTTGAGACAATTGGGGCTACTCAAATGCAGATTTTGAAATTTTAAAAAATATTGCACATCATTTTTTTTCCCTCCCACTTTTCTCAGATCAAACCATTCCCAGGAATTGATGCAGATATATGAATGGTTTCACTTAACTAAAAAAATACTTTGTGTGAGTTATTTACTGACTGAAAAAATGCATACTGTTCTAAATACCTCATTATCTGTGTTAGGTTAGAGGTACTGTATCATGAAGACATTAATAAATACTATTTAAGCCATACCTATTTAAACCATAATGTACAATAGTAGAAAGTAAGCATTATAAGTAAGAAAGAAATATTTTGGTAGTTTCTAAGTTGTCCCTTTTCTCCAGTTCACCTCTCAGGAGGTCCTCGTATATAGGGATTTTTTTTTCATACAAATTGCTACAAAGTCATTTTTTCCAGTCATCTGCATAATAACTCTTCACAGCATTGCTGTAATACAGCTTGTATTGTACCGAAATCTTGTGGTGAAATTCTGGACCTTGAAGTCCATAAGCATTTTGATAAACAATTTAACATGGTCAAGATTTCATCTTTCAGGGAAATGACAATTCTCCTGGACTTTGATGAGCCTGTTTACTCAATCCATAATTTTTAATAGCTTTTACTTCTCCCAAGTCCTCCAATGTTCAGCTAACATTATCAGAATTATTTCACTTCTACTGCACACATCCTTTATTAGACAAGAGATATCTATGAAGATATCCTTAGAGAGGCCATCCCAAATAAGACTCAAGGGGAACTGAAATGCATGATGTATTATTATTTAGCAAAGTATATAGCAGGAAAATGAAACTTAAGTCTTGAAAATAAGGAAACTATCTTTTAAATCTCCTCCAGCAAATAAGTCTTTTTTCTGAAAGAATAAAACAAATATTCTAGCTAACCAAAAATTATACAATCTAACTGAATGAATCCCTATGTAACTGGCACACACACAAATCTCTACCTACATTTAAACCTTCATTAGAGAACATAAGGATAGCTGTGAGAAAATGACTCTATGTGCATTGAGATATACTTCTTTGCTTTCAGTTTAGCTCATAGGCATCAGCCCTCCCAGTGGACTTAGTCTGTCTGAGCCCCTGCCTCACTCTCCTGATAAGAGCCTTTAAAATTCATCATACCATGTGCAAAGACAAGTTAATGAGATCTCATAATTGCCTCCCAACAATATATGCTCAAGCAGATTACATTCATTAGCAATCATACATATAGCCTCATAAATCTATTGTAAAAGAGTATGGCATTTCTTTCCTTAAGTAGTGTCTATTCTAAGCCCATTTGCTGACATTGATGCTGATGGACATGGCTATTTTTGAGATCTGCCCTTACACAGATGCTTTCACACCCACTGCTCCACAGCAGATTCCCACCAGGGAGTCAAGAAAGCTTCTCAATAGCACAAATCAGGGTTGTTATTGGAAATGCCAAAGATCGAAACACCTGTGTGCAATACTTAGTGCTGTGACAAGTATTGCATCCCCAGGAAAACGTATGGGCACATTTCAGCAAATTTTCATGTCTTTAAGCCAACCAAGCTGTAGCCAACAAGCATTTCATAAGGAAATAATAATAATTTCCATGCCTTTTCACATATTACTTTCTCAGAAACTGTTCTGATGCAGAAATCTTCTGTTGCAAGAGTTACAATCGAGTAACATTTTACACCCAAGTTACAAAATCACAAGGAACAGGAATAAAAAAATAAAATGCTCCTAAATCTTAAACTATAGTGACATGAAAGTGAGTCTATAATTACTTCTGCCACTCACAATACATTTTTCATATAATTCTATGGGGTAAGGTCCATCAATTATTATTTAGACTAAGAAAAACAATCCAAATTATCTTTTCTAATCTAACATTGTATACCACTGTAATGAATTTGTGCATTATGTACTCATTCAGAACTTCATGTGACTTGACATCATTTTAGTTGACTTTACTGAATTCTCACCTCCACTACAAACCAGTCCTGAGCAATGAACAAATACAAGATAGAGAAAAACTAAGACATGAATTCAATGGTACAATATTTTAAATATTTAAGAGTAATTTGAATAAACACTATTTGTCTTAACAGCACAATTTATAAATGCTCACCAGGAATAGAGACCTTCTCATGATAAATGCTTCTATTAGAATTCAGTAATGACTTAATTTTTAATAAGGCAATGATCTTGTTAGCATTAAAGGTAATTTCCCTTCCTTTTTACATTAAAAAACTGGCCAAGTTTCTGCAAGCAGTTAACCTCTAGTTGTTAGGTATAAAGAATTACTATTTTTTGTACATTCTAAAGCTTGTATCTGCAGCATGGGAGACATACTATGAAAAAGAAGAAAATGTATCATTTAATGGTGCAAGTAGGGTTCAACTCACTGGAAGGAGTTACCTTAGAGATTTATTTCAGCTGAGGAACAGTTCTTAGGTTTTGTATTAAGCTTCAAAAAGAGTTAGTTTTTAAAGCATTTTCATAAGTGTAATTTAGCATTTTATAATTTAAAAAATATTGATAATAATTCACATTCTAAATGTTTCCTAAATATATTGATATATGTATGATAATATAGTTAAGTACTGTATCAATTTATTATATATTTACATTTTAGCTTTTTATAGCTCTAAAAAATTCTTCTAAATTAATTTTACTTATGGTCTAAATTATTGAGTTCATAATGTTGCATGACAATAAGAAAATAATATTTTATCTCAATTTGGTAGTCTACCTTTTCTAAACAGTAATAATTAAAAAAACCCAAATCTATAAATTAATTAAAATCTTGATTAATTAATGAATCTTGCTAAGAACAGGATGGAAATTCTCTCTCTACAAAAAATATTCTGCTAGGGATGGGGAAAATCACATTATTTTAGTATGTAGAAATAACAAGAATTTTACTGCAAATAAGTGGGGTATCACACAATGACTTTGCTGATTTTTAAGAATATGTGTATCAAGGAAAATATTTGTTATATATTTCAAAAACATATACCTCACATGTAGAAATTAATTAATGAATATTTGTTGATCATAAATTGATAAAAGAACATTCAAATAATGTAACATAAAATTAAAAATCCAGAAAGAAATACCATTTTGGAAACATGCACTAATTTTTATTTCTTGTTACTTGAGAAAAAGGCAGGGATGTAGGGAGGAAGAATAGCTTTAAAGCATTTTCATGAGACCTTCATCTAGAAGACAGTCAAATATCACTAGGAGAACTTTGGTATGCCAAATTTTTAGAGGTATACAGGTATTAATTTTACTAGCCTGATACATAAATAGATAAATAACTCAAGAACAGTTTAAACATGTACATATACAAACATATATTTATATATAGGACATATATAGGGACATATATTTATATATAGGACATATATAGGGACATATATATGTATATAGGGACTTCTAAAAAGTGGAAGCTTTCTGACCTTCATCCCATTAATGTATAAACATACACGATTTACATAAATCTCAAGGGAAATAAACACAGCAAATGAAATTGACATTTGCTGAATAGTAAAATATCTAGTTTGTACTTTGATTTTTTTCCTTTCTAAAATCATTATAGATAATAGTGAAAATAAAGGTGCTATATTTGAGCATGCACAGTTCTTGTTTGAATAAATAAAATTTAAAAATTAGGGAAAAACAAGAAGCAAGGACACAGACCAACTTGGTTTTATAAACTTTCTAGGATTTAATTTTCTAAGTTAATTCTAAGTTAAATTGCCATTTGTAGAAAATATGGCCCCTGGACCCTTTGCAGAGGATTTGGCATGGTATAGCTCTCTAATAACTCAGAAGAAAATAGAACCTCAGGCTATACCCCACATGTGTTTTGTTTTGCAGATGTATACAGATGGCCCTGCTACAGAGCCCTTGTATGAAACAATTTACTTTTTTAAAGACATGCCATTGCTCATAGATACAATTACACTTCTGACAGACATTTTGAGTCACTGGAGTTCTAGATTTGAAAATGCATGAAGATGATGATTTATTTGCAATACCTGTGCTTATACAGTAATTTTTTTTCCCCCACTGTAAAGAAAAATGCTGAATCAGTGTTTATTAAGTGGATGACCGGATAGTTTAAGTTGTTTTATTTATTATGAAGGGCTAAATTTTTTTGTCTTTTTCAAATATGTAATATTTTCTTTCTACTTTTTTTTTTCAATCAATCCTATGGCAATAGACTCAGTTTTACAGTCAATCCTGTGACTTATGTGACATTTTACTGCCTTCAGACTTGTCTTTCATATCAGTTGGGTTTTCCCTACTGGAAAGTTAGATAAAAATCTTTAGAGAAGTATAGAATCATATAATGATGCTGCCTATAAAACCTTCATATTTGTTATGGATATTGTCTATATTCACCATTATATTACGTTTAAACATTTATTAATATTTATTTAATAAAGAACATACTCAGTGGGAGAAAATTTGTAAATATAATAGCTAACATTTGTAGTCATACACATTTTGTTGTTGTTTTTTTCTCTACCAGCCTCTCAATCTGTTACTTAGATGTCAAGAAAAATACACTTTGATTTATAAATGTACATTATCATGTACACAATAAATTGACCTGAGGTTATTTGTTTGGATCTGAGAGCTCACATTTTCAAAATTTATTTCATATAAAAAAATACCTTTGTAAATATGAATAGTACACAGCAACCTTATTTGTGACAGAAAAGAACAAACAGTATCAATGTTCAATTAATGCATAGCACTTGCTGAATCCTAACTTGTTTAACTGTCATGTTTATTTGAAGGCAGTAGAGCAAGGACAGATTAAAGCAGTTCAGGATCTGGCCTGATAAGTATAGTAAAACCCTGCCACTAGAGTGTTGAGAAAATGCTTACAGTTCCCACAGTGCTTGTGGATCTAAAACCGCAGTCTGATCTGTCAGTCTGTTCCCTAATTTCTTTTTTTCTGTTTTTCATATTCATAAAGAAAAGTCTCTTATTTTTGTCTTCTCTTTCATCGAATAACATATGAGATATTTGCAAATTATCAGGGAAGAAGAACTCCTGTTTACCACTGTCATCTTCAATACCCTGTTACATCTTCCACTTAAGTGTTTTACACCATGTTTCAAATTGACAAAAATTAAATGCAATGGTGAGAGGGCACAAAGCAAGAAAGAATATTTGAATGAAGTGATAAATGCTGGAGAAATAGAAACATGGACAGAAAGGAGCACATTTAAAGGTATGTCAAACTTTTCATCTCTGCTATACTGTATAAATAACATGGGAGTATGTGGCTGCACTACTTGAGAAGACACACACCAAAATATTTTGACATATTCAGTAAGCTGTTGAAGACGACTAAAATACTAAAGAAACAGATGAGCTGTATGGAAGAAATACGTCAGCATGGCGAGAGATGAACTGAGATATGTAAGAAAGTTATGACCCCTTTCTTCTCTTTTGTTTTTGTGAAGAAGCAACACAACCAGTATAAATATGAGATAAGACAAGAAATTTAATTTCACAAACCAAATCCATTGTCTCAAGTTTGACAGAGACAGCCCATCTGACTATTGACAAAAGCATAACAATGCTGGAGAAAATTTAATTTTCTTCTAAAGGACAGACCAGTGTATCTGTTGGACCAGATATATGGATCTGCACATTCACTAAAAAAACTGCAAACTCCAATTGTCTATTTTGTTTCTAAATACTCATTTATGTATTTATTGAAGCTATTGTCTTCCAGAAACTTAAATATTAGCATCATTTTTGTCAGATCCTGTTTTCCTCTCAAAGCACTAGTTTCTATAAATACATTTATATACTTATGAAAAAGGAAATGTCAAACAGAGATTCTGCACTAAAATAGCAAATAATTTACCTGATATGCTCAAAAGCTCAAAATGTCACTACTATTCTTTTAGTAATATGAAGTATCATACAGCAAGTTCTAGCTGTGTTTTGTCTCTTTTAAAAAAAAAACAACCAAAAAAACCCCCAAAACCCAAACCCAAAACCCAACAAACCAAAACAGGTTAATGCCTTTCAGATGCCTTTAAAGACATACATTATTATTTCTTTTAAAGACTGCCTCCTTTGATTTAAAGTGCTGTGAAGGAACTGCAGTTTAGCTTACCAAGAAATAACATTGTTTCTTAACAATTTCCAGAAAAAAGTTTATCCCAACACAAAAAGCAGACAGCTAGAACTCTTCTGCCTTCTACCAGCAAAACAGCTATATGAATATTTCTTTTCTTATGAGAAAGCAAAAGAAGTTGGACGAGAAAGCTGGCAAAACAAAACAAGAAAATAACAACCACAGTGAAATATGAAATCTCTACTCTATTGACCTCAATGCAGTCCAAATTGACTTCAATGTGGTCAGAGTTTCACAGTCATCTGATGAGGCTGAACTCTAAGTGCTTGGTGTCAGGAGTCATCCCAGTCAGGGAGCTGAATTCCTTGGTACTGCAAGTTGTGTGTCACTTGCCTTCCTCCTCTGTTTATATCTAACAAGCATCCTCTCTTACTTCCCTTGGACTATTTTAATCCAAGGTCATCTTTCGTCAGCGTCTTTTCATCTGACACAAATCTATAACTTTCTCATCAAGGCTCCCGTCTCTTCCAGACCTCCTTTTCCAGCCAGCATTGCCTGCCTTGTAAATCAGTGATACACTCTTAGTTCCCAATAAACTTCTCTCTTCCCTGCTTTCCTTAGGTGTCTGACCTTATTGTAACCATCCATCTGTGCTAAATCTCCACCCTTGCACCACCACTGCTCACCTGTTAAATTAATCCTGTCATCCTATATCCATGCTATTTGAATTTAATAATGTGAAACATTTTATAAGTCCCATTTGCATTAATGTAAATGGTTTTAAATTGCCTAGCTAAATCACAGCAGAGATTGGATAAATAGAGCTTTTAAGATGGGGTAAATGCTGAAGGGAAGGAAAAAAACTCTTTGAGATGAAGCAAGCATATAATAGTAGTATGAAATTAAAAACAATCTTTAGGAAATCGATTTGGGAGTAAATGTGAAAATATTGAAATCATCAGTGTAGTGCAGAGTAACAATAAAAAAAGGCAAACAAGGCAGCAGTGCATGTCAGAATCAGGAAAGAATGACTAGTTTAATGTATCAACATTACACAAGGCACCCAATATACCTGAAACATCTAGGAAAATATTAACTAATGTGTTGTAGAAAGATACTGACTTATGACACCAGAAAACTGTAGAATTATTGAAATATCCAAGATACTTTGTAAGGAAAAGAGTTATTCTGACTGGAGATGTATTTGGAAGGAGAGGAATCAGTTTGAGTCAGGTCCAGGAAGAGTATATTTCACTGAATTTTAAAATCATTTTCTGCTTTTCACATAAGTTTCCTATCAGCAATATTTTATGAGTAACTTCTCAATCAGTGTTTATTGCTCAACCAGTGAAATGAATCCTAATTTTGAAAGCACACACTTTAGTGCTAAGTAAAACAAATGAAGTAACTATGAATAACTCCACGCCCTCAAATATGTATGCATATGCATACAGAAGTACAGGATAACAGATCAAATATTTACAATTCCACATGCACTCTGATATTTGCACCAGCCTAAGATAAGCATTAACCTAAAGCAAATACGTCATCACTTCCTAAGACAACAAGTATGTGAGAAATGTAACACAATCTACATATCACACTTGTTCCTAGATTCTCAGCATAAAAGAGTGGATTTTGTGCATAACACTTTATTTAACCAAAATAAAGGTAACAGCTGTTATTCACACACAAACAGCTAGATACTGTGATGTCCTCTTCTCTATTCTACTTTCTCAGTATGTTGAAGGTAAGGTGTGGGAAAAAGAAACATGAAATTAGTATGGTGTTCATGAAAAGTGTCATAAAAATTCTTATTAAAAAACTACTTCATGTACAATAAATATAAAACTTCAATGTCTTTAGACAAAAAAAAAAATTCCAGCATTTTTCAAACCATTTCTGCAGTCCTCCCATCTATTGTTTCAGTTCAGTACTTTTACCACAATAATGACATGTTTGGGTATGCATGATAACAGTTTAATAACAAGTTAAGCATGGATGGCAACCCATCAAATGGTAAAGGAAATCTATGAGACACATGCAGTATTATACAGTGAATATAAGATGGTTACAAAAAAAAAAAGTACTGAATACGCAATGATACTAATTGTTATAGCTTGAGTACGTTTTCAGTACATCAATAAAATGTACCAATTAAAAACCTATAGTAAGAGATAACAGTAAATAGAAAAATACATAATGTAACACAAAAGAATTGATTATATATTTATACAGGGGAGGCATTGCCAAACTTATATGACCTCAAGCTGCCCCACAGCTGCATACGCTGTGTGCTATTTGTTCCTGAAAATACACGTTGCTTGAAGCCTTCACTGATTAATGGAAATTACAGTGACAAATTCTGAATTCAGTCCTTACCTAAAGGTGACAGATAATCAATATATTTACATTCCTTAACAAGCATGGATGAGGAGGAGTATGATACTCTGAACTTCTGCGAGAATAAATAATCTTGGCTATAAATATAAGAACTATCCATCACTCCTACTTATTTTCCCTATCAACAGCCTGCCAGCATTTTTTTCCAGCTGGAACCAGGGTAATGGACATGGTGCTCTGCGTAGATTGCAGGAACAATGTGAACAGGTCTCAGGTTATAATTTATTGCTGTAGTCCCGTATGGCACATAATCCTCCTGCAATGCCAAGCAATGAACCACTAGATTTCACATTGCTCTTTTATGAGTCAACAGAATTAGCAAGTTTGAAACAAGCAGCTCCTAGAAGAGATGAAGGAATGTTAACTCAGCAGAAATGAACTGCAATATAGCTCTCTATTTTTAGTATTTACTTGTGGTCTATTACCCAATTCTGAGTCATCTTTGCCTCAAAATTGCTGCTAAAGCTGAAATAACCAACAACAGGACCTTTCTAGCACTGCTGCAAACAGCAACGTGAATCATAAAACTTGCACAAAAAAAATCCACTACCCCACCCAATATGACTAATGGAACTAATGCATCTTCTGTTTATAATAAGAGACAAAAATTGAACTTGAGGGACTATTGAAGATTAGACCTCCATGCTCCAAAAATCCTTGAAACAAACATTCTTCAAAGCACCAGCAAGGAAGGCAGAATCTATGATTTCAAAGTTGGATGAGCATTATCTGTAGCTCATCATTAGCACTGCTAGCAAGATTCCCTTAAGCGTGAGATGCATTCACTGTGCCGCAACTCAGCCATGGCACATATATCTCCCAGTAAGCCATATGGAAGAGACAATGGAGCATGAAGATCTGTAAACCTGAAATGGATTATGAGGCTTGCCGATTACATGCACTGCACTTAAAAATGTGTTCCCACTTTTTCAAAAGACTTTCCACCCAATAATCGCTGTCACTGAGACAGAAAACAAAACAAAACTTTAAAAAGATATATATACTTCTATCCAACTTTTAATACACAAAGTTGCATTAAAAACACACAATACACAAGAAAACCAAATGGAAATGGACACATGTGGCTACACCAGGAATTCCTCCCCTCACTCAATCCTGAACATCATAATTAAGCACCGTTATAGAGATTCAGTGCTGAAACCCATACTTTAAAGTCATTCTTCATCCTGAATTGACAATAAAATTTTCTATTCTTTGAGACTGTAGATAAAAGATATAAGAATCAAGCATAACAAATGTCACCTCTTTATGTGTCCCAGTGGCACCTGCAGTTGCTGACACTACTACTTGAGCATTTTTAATTCTGTAGTCAAGGGTGTAGGGATATCCACTTATCTTTGGAGAGATGGAATTCACCAGTCCATTTCACAACTGTAGGCACTAAAAGACCAGGCTTTCTATCCTTTCATTTGCTTCAATTTCATAGGGAAATATTCAGAAGATGTCAAAATAATACATTACTAAAAAGATGCCAAAACAGATGATTCCCATTACAATGGTAAGCAAGAACATTCATTTCCTTGTTTTCTATCACGTGGGTGACACTTCTAACCTCACTGAAGGTTGCTGGAAGAAACCAAATAATTGGACAAAACTTGCAGATTTAAAGTGCAAAGAGAAGTAACAACATACTTAAACTAGCTTTCCTGCTATATGAATTTTTCAGCCATCACCAGCTATCACACAACTAGATCAAATCATAAAGTGCAGATTTAATCTATATCTAAAAATGTATTTCACTACTATTTAGCAGAAAACTGCATTTTTAGTTGGTCATCGTAAGAATATCATCATCAACATGTCTGTCCCCAGCATGCTGTAAAGGGTCTGTAATTTTTTTTGTTTCCAACTTAAAATGTTCTTAGCCCATCAATCTGAAACAGCATCCTGAAACTGCTACTTTGCCAGATGTGCAATGGGAATCTGAACAATAAATTTGAGAAGGAACTAATTCAAGTCTCTCCAGGTCCAAAAATCAAATGTTGCCCAACAGTTCTGGTGGCTCTCAGCACCCCCCTGTGACCATGTGAGCACTGTTCAGTGATTGAGGTAGAAGGCTACTTTTAAGCTTTACAATAGATGTCTTCCCCTAATACTACTTGTTAATTGTTAACTTCACTTGGGAAAAGATAATGTCTGAAACTGCATCTATTAAAGCATGTGTCAGTACCCAGCTAGAATGATTTAGGCATAACTGAACATGCACAGAGATCCTCCAAAACCATGACATATGGTATATTATCCATTTGGGAATCTTACACTTTTATACAGTCTCCCTCCAACATTTAAAACATTCACAAGCTTGAATAAATAATCTGTTGTCAAAAACATGGAACAAGCACTAGAAACTTAAAAACTGGGCATGAGAACTGTGGGCCATTACTATGACTGAAGCAACCATATATTCTTTATTTCTTAATTCCTTTTTGAGAACTGAATTATCTTGACAAATATCTAATGAAAAACATTCAATATATTTTCTTTGTTCAGTATGTGCATTTGCAGGCTCTCACTTCCAAAGAATGCATTAGATATAGCTACCTTTCTCAAATACTTCATCATTGTCAGTCAGAAAGGGACAGGTCAGTTCAGGTTTAAATGGCAATTACTTCCCAAGTCCATTGCTCCCTTTAAATTATTTATATAGATTGCAGAAATTTCTATTAAACTTTTTGGTGTTTCTATGTAAATGTTCTAAACATGAAACAGTATATTGATCTTTGCCCAGAACATTCTGTGACCAGATATAACAAAGAATAGCTATTACAAAAAGAAATGTTATACCTGTCATCTAATTCTAGGTTATAAACTGACAGCATGATGTGAAACTCTGCTAAACTGCCAATGACATTGAAGAAGTTCAAGGTAATAAAGCTGCTCTTACTGGAAAGAAAACTAAATTCCAAAGCTACATTTTTCAAAAGAGGAAAAACTGGGAAACTGAAGATCTTGCATTACATGGGATATTAGGGGAAAAAACCCCAAGCAAACTCTTTTTTTCCCCTCAGGCACTTGTATAAGCTTCTTAAATTCAGAATGCAATTTGATTTAGGAATGATGCAGAGTACTATTTTTTAACAGAAGACAAGGGAAAGAGCTCCTCTTGCTTCCTTTCTGAATATGACCACAAAAGGCAATTGACAGCTTCAGTTTTCTTTTGAGCTGGCAGTTTTCACACGCACAGTGATTCAGCTTTGAATGTGAAAAAATACTACAATTTTTTCCTCTCTTTTGGCAAGTAACTAATCAACTGCTTTTTTGGATGTCACTGAAATGTTGCTTAATTAAGTTAATTTAAAGCTTTCATAACTGACATGAACTATTAATATGACTGTATTTGTAGAAACTGCATATGCTAATAAGTATTAGATACCTGAAGATGCGATGGACTGTCCCCTCATGCTAAAAGAAGATACAGAGTGTGTCAGTGCTTCTTTGCTTATGTACCTTTGGAGACGTCTACACAAATATCAGGGTTTGGACAAATATAGGCTGATACAGTCTGGTGTTAAGAGTGCAGGATTTCAAGGAAGACTGCACAATTACCTCCAAAATAAACTTGCAGCTTATTGCCTAGATTTCTTTAGAGCCATTTGGATTTGCTTGCTTATTCATCTTGGTGGCTGGGTCACGAATCACCCCAGACAGAAGTAGTAGTGAAAACTATTTTCAGAAGAAATAGCACTGAATAGTAAAGCTAATAAGGATTTCTAAAACTAAAATCCATCTTAAAAACTCACTTTTTCCCCAAGAACCATGCTTTCTTACCCATATTTCTATTTAGAAATGGGCTTAATAAATTTCTGCCTGCTGACTTTTTGGCTGTAATGTCAGACTGCTAAAAAGGGCTGAGTATTTCACTTAAACGCTCTTACCAGAATCCTGTGAACTCAAATTTTACCTTCATGGATTTTTAGATTAAAATTTCCTTCTTTTTGCACCAGATGCTATCCTGACTTCTCTTTTCTTGTCTATCCCAAAATCCTATTGCTACACCAACACCATGATGAATTACAAATAGATATTCCAAGGTCAATCTCCTAATGAGTCATTGCTTCCTCAGTTTCACTGAAAAGCAGTTATCATTATGCTGTAAAACTTTGTCCTTGCAACACTGAATGGTTATTTTTCAGTCTGAAAATTTCAGGGATACATTTTAAGTGCTTCTCCCCTGCTCTCTATTGCTCGGTAACATTTAAAAAGTAGCAAAGCCTTTAGTTTTAGAGAGTTTTCTTTTAATCAGAAGTTAAATGTTAGAAGAGTTACAAAGCACATCAAGACATTCATAGAAATCAAGAAAAAGTACATCTTTAACAAGGAGGACAGAAAGTACACTTTTCTAACTGATGAACCCTAAGTTCATCCTATATTCAGATTCATAGCTTCTTATCAGATTGCAAGTATTTGGATGATATAAAAATCCATCTGAACTACTGCAAGTCCTTCCACCGCTGTTCCCTTTCACTTCTTGTTCCATATTTTTGTTTTTCTGGGCTTCACCCAGAAGTACTGAGAAGTAAAATAAAAACCAGAATACACTAAAAAAAAAAAAAAAATCTGGATCTGGAAATTACATGACAAAATCCTAATTTCATAAAATTCTCAGTCTAGTTTCCAGAGCAGAAAGTGATCTCTTTCCCTCAAGCCTGCCTCCTGCACTAAAACTTCATTCTCCTTGTTACTCAGTGCACCATATTAGGGTCAGCTTTCTGGTTTTCACATAGTAGAGTAATATCTTCTTCAATCTCTAGACAACTATTCCTGACCACTTAAATCCTGGAGGTATTTCTAGGTGTGAGGTTTGCAGGTAGAACACAAACTTGACGATGAGTTAGCTAGAAAGATCTTTATAGCCAGAATCGGTAATATGGTGCATATTGCAACCAAATGCACCACAGGTGCAACTCTGTACTGGAGCTTCCCATGGTACCTTCGCTCATTTACCCATCATTAGGTTCAAAGAATCTTGTTAGACTATACTTTTTCTATTATTTTTTTGTTTGTTTAAATAATCACATGAAGAGCCATGTCCCTTCCCACACCAGAGTGCAATCTAAGACCACTGATATTCTCTCAAACTTTTGACTACCAGTAGTAGGAGAAAGAGGAGTTTGGTCCAGGCTTTCATTATAAAAAAATATGGATTTGGTCTCTGCCTATAAGACAACTGGGGCAAGATCAGGACATAGAAAGAGATACACACTTTGGTATTTTATTTAAGGTACATACAGTAAGAACAGGTGATTTTCACATGACAACCTTCATGGCCCCTTAAAGTATTTGTTGTACATTACTGACTACACCCACAAATACTGGCACACAGTAGGTATTTGGTCAAGGTTGGGAATAGTGGAATAAGTGGCATGGAAGTGACAGAGGAGGAAGAATTGTGGCAGATTGACCTGCTGCAACATTTTCATCTGTGCAATTTTCCCCTTTGAAGTCAGAGACAGAAGGCAAAGCATAAAAGAACACACACAAATATAACACTAGTGCAAGTCTGATATTCTACAGGCCTACAAAACTAGACATAAGGACAGTAAACCCCTGCAGACTTTGGAAACTTTACAGATGATACAGTCTGGAAGGTTTTGTGTATGTGTGTGTGTGCACGCACGCATGTGCATTTGTAACTAGCTTCAATCATATACAACGTCCTTTAACACTACGTAAGTTTGCATCACTGAAACAAGGTAACTGCCTTTATATACAATTAGTCCCAAAAAGAATATAAAGATTTCGTTAATAATAATTGAAATAGCTTATTTTAACATACAGTGCAGAATATAGTCCCAAACTCTTTCCTACCAGAAAATATTACTCAAGGTCCTATGTATAAATCTTTGGCATGAAGGATGATGTAATTTAAAGAAGAATGCTCAGAAGGTTAAAAGACCTTCTCTCTGCCATTTAGTCTAAAGAGGAGTGCATCAAGATCCCTTTATACTGTAAAGTGCAAGGTCTTTCTTGGAACAGATCTTATAGAAAATAAATCACAGTAGTTTTCTTAAACTCTCCATCACTTGAAAAACAAAATCACCTTTATATTCTCTGCAAAGCTTAAACATTCCATTTGCCTGAAAGCAATGTGTACTCTCATGTCTTTTCTACACACAGTAATTTTATTAAGGGGATTTTATTTTCAAAGGAAATTGAACAAAGCAATTTAAAGGCTCTCAGAGGAATAATGAGCAGTACTGAATTTTGGTGGATGAAGGATTTATTTCCTATTTATTTTTCTATTACATGTTCAAATCAGAAATATGCCTATAAATGATCAAGTAGGAAAGAATCACATCATATCCAGCATAAAATGATAAAAATATCTGGCACACGGAACCATGGATCTACTAATAAGTATTTTGATAAAGCAATCAAAGGAGAGTTGAAACTGCATGATTAAAGAAAAACTGTGTTTAAGAAATGAGAGAAAACACTGGTATGTTTGAAACAAAACTAATCACTATGTAGATGATGTTTATTTTTTTTATCCCACCTTTAAACATTTAAAAAAACCCAACAAACAAAACATGAGAAATAGATTATCTTAAAGCAGCTTGCCACAGAGAATACATTTGGGGTAAAAAGCAAAAACTGAAAAACCAGAACTGTTCCTTAGCAGTGGTTTCTGCAATTGTAAATTAAGCAGAAGTGACTTAAAACAGGAATGATATCCATGCTTCCCCTAGAGAATTTGAGAAATGCAAGGAGTGGGGTGCAAAAAAACCAAGTTAATGGAACAAAGTACTACTTTGTGAATGTAATGAAGTAATACATCAAAGGAGAACTGTGGAAATCCTGAAAAACATCACTAACAATATTCAAAAAATAATCACATGTTCCCTTTGTATTAAGATGAGGGAAAGAAAACCAAACAATGCCATTTCAGAAGAAATCAAACAAACCTAAGCTCAAAGAAAAATCTGCATTTGGCACACAAGAGAAAGAATCAAACAAGAAAACGTATTCTAGATTTTCTAGGGAAAGAATAAGGGATGGAAAAAGAGAAGTATTAGTGACAGCCAAAGGAGCTAAAGAGAATGAAAAGATTTTATTAAGTGTCAAGAGAAAAGCAGAATTGGGAAACTAACAAATTCTTGCTAAGGGCCAGACTCACTGACTTCAGAGGTATTGCACATGGATCAGAAAAGACGGCACTGGCAGACTAACACCCTCAGAAAAATACATAAAGGTGTGCAAATGAGGAGGTCAAAGATCAGTAAAGTTGATCTGTTTTATTAAATCTGGTTTTAGATAAAAGTAGGCAGAAAAATTATTTAATGCATTAGGCAGTGAAGAAGTTATTATCTAAACCAACAGTAACAGCAGCAAAACCTCCCATACTGCATATATTTGTTAGAGCAGTTGCTAAGGGAATACTTAGAAATATTGAACATACAGGACTTGGATGACATGAAAAAAAGCAAATTTAAGTGCGGCAATAATTCCACCATGTATTCTATATAAAACAAAAGCTAAGAAAAGTTTGAGAGGCTTCCAAGAATAAAGACTAGCATACAACCAGCAGGTGATGATCTCATCATTCTCTGAATCTCATTTGATCTTCCTTAAAAAGAGACCAAATACCTAGAAAAATCAAGCATCTAGAGTGAAGTGAGAGAGGCCACAGCACTTTGTTCATGTTTCTACTACAAGCTCTTCCATATACATTTCATTTTTCCTTTTTAACAGAAATACAAAAAATGAATAGAATGGAAGAAGTATTCTTTGTGATACATTCAGGTAACTTTCAAAGACTTTAAATGTGGTCTCAGGGTAATTTTAATTCTGAAGCAAATAACTAGGTGCTTCTACAAAATCCACTATTTATTACTACTTCAATCTTACAATTTCAGAAGATAGCACAAACAAGAAGTTAGTGAAAATCATCAACAATATACTCAATTAAAAAGTATTTTCAGCAACAGTGAAAAGATAAAAATGCAAGTGAAACTATGAAAAAGAATTAATAGATAATTAACCTTTGGCAACCCTGACCCAAATCTCATTTAAATCAACAGGAATATTTCTGCTGGTTTCAGTGGACTTCATATGCATCCCAAAATGTGATTTCCTAAGCTCTAAGGCAAAGGAAAAAAAATAGGAAGAAATAAATATTCCATAGGAGGAAGGAGTATGGAAGAAAACAATAATGCTGATATGTTTAACTGTAATAACAGACAGAGTTAATCTGCTTGACAAGGACTATAGATGGTAAAAAATTTTCCTAGATGCAATTTGATTTCTATATACAGAAACAAAATTTGTGAAAATTGTGTTTCTGGTACAAGTACCTCAGTCTGTTTTAATTTGTAGTTCATTAATTATTTTTTAAAATGAGAACTTCTTTCATCTTCAGTTGAAAATAATATTGATTTTTTTATATGGACAGTGAAAGAAATATTTAGATGAGAAAATACAGTTTTAAACCTTTGGGACTCATCAGAAACCCACTGAAAACTTCTTATAAAGTCTCTCTCAGACTTCAGCATATTTTCAGTGACGACTTAATCAAATTGTAGGTAATTTTCTCCTGAGTAGACCAGGGCACCATTTCAAGTTTCAGTAGATATGCGTGTTCAGCTGGCTTTCTGAAATGGTCCATCAGAGTGGAAGGAACCGTGAAGGTTGTACGTGATTTCAGGCTCCACTTAAGGAAGAGAAAAGAAACACCTAAAGTAAACTTCCGAATTTTTGTTTCCCAGTGTAACAGCATATTATCTCTTTATTTCTATATTCAGTTACTCCAGAAAATTTTGCTATTACAAACACTGCAACTTTCAGTGTTTAATTGTTCTACATTGAGAATTAGTGGAGAAGCAACTGCGCTGCTGGAGGTTGAAATAAAAGAAAGCTGTGAGAAACCATGCTGATATGGTCACATAGCTATGCTCAGTGCATGCTATAGCAATTATCTTGTAAAAGGCTGGGGGAGGGGAAATAAACACCAGCTTCTCAGTACATCTGGTTCTTTTTTTTTTTTTTAAGTCACTTATTGTTGACCATCTGCAGCTTGAGCCTGTTTAGAGTTTCAACACAAGCCGTATGCTTATTTGTAGCAAGCTAATGAGTATAGCTCCCATTAACCAGGTCTTTAATTTCAGTATTATTTCTGTAGAACAAATATAACTTTCATAAGAAAAAAAAAATATATGTAAGGAAGGATGCTTAACGCTTCATTCTGTTCTTTCATAATCCTTTCTCTCTGTGTCAGAGTGACCAGAGAAGGTAATTAATGGTAGAGCATGATCAGGTAATTGCAATCAGTTCAGAGTGCTTTAGGAAGTTATTGCCCTCATCAGCTGATTGTGTGCAGACCTGTCATCCGTTGCAATGCAAAATGAAATGATTTAGCACACACTTCTTGCAAGGATTGACTGTTGAGTCCATCCTCTGTAGGCACAAGCTAAAGATTCAAAATATTTCCTGTTTTCTAGTCTTCAAGCACAATACACTCCATATGAAGACATAAACACTGCATTAAAATGTAAGCTAAAATATTAGTACTAAAAACATATCCTATAATCATTATTTATTCCCATGAAAGTTGTGGCAGTCACAAAGTCCAAACCACTTAACTAAGCCACATAGAACAAGTACTGTGTTTCTGCCAAGAATATCGGCACCTCTGACTTTTTAACCTCTGCTGGCAAAAACAAAAGTTGCAGAAGAATCAAAGACTTGCCTGCTAAACGATGACTTTCCATTAGTGTGAATGAAAAGTTTCCTTAGCTTTTTTCTTCTCCAGAAACATCTACTTCAGCTTAATAATACAGTAGGGCAGTTACAGAAAACACATTCAGAATTACGTGGTTATCAGGTATTTGATTAGTCACCCTCCTCTGAACAGTCCTACTAAGTAAGCCATGGTACTGTTATGAAACTCTTGCTTGATTACATACTGCATTTTGAGAAATTAAACATTGAGTTACTCACTGAACTGGCTCTTTAAATAATGCTTTAAGAGGCTGACCCAATAGAGAGAGGGGGAGTAAGGCATTAAGATATACATCAATATTGAAAGAAGAGAGAAGTATTACGTGAATTGAAAAGCTTTTGTTCAGGAAGTAATTAGTTGTCTTTTTTTCCCTCTCGTGTAGCTGGAGAAAAAATTGTCCAAAAAAAGTTGTAGGCTGATGTGTTCCCGGTGTCGGGGAAGTCCAGGCTGGAGGGGCACAGCAGGGCCTGGTGCAGGAATTCCAGACCTCCATCAAAACCTGACTCAATTCTGTTGCAGGATAAATAGCAAACCTCTGCTTCCCTTTCCTATATTCTTTTCTGAGTAGAACTCAAGAATTATTAATAGTGATATCTTAATATAAAAAAATGACACTTCTCCAAAGCACATCTGACAACCTTAAAAATCATACAAGTCTCTCCCTGCTGAGAAAAGCAGCTTTTGAACAGCCATCTCAAAGATTTTTACAATGATCATTGTCCCATGCAGGCAGGGACTCAACTTTAAAATCTGTGTTAATATTTGAGCTGAAGTAATATTAAGATTAATTCTGGGGTATTAAATATGTATGAATAAAACAACAAGGAAGTCAAGTTCAAAAAATACATGCATATCACTGGGTCTGACTCTCATCTCATTTAACATTATTTTATATCACTTATTGCAATCAATTTATTTTTTGTTTACTCCAGAGAATCCTGTGCCCCATTAAGCTGCATACCAGCCACTCTAAATCTGATGGACAAGATTCATATTTTGCTGAAAGGTTTTATTTGTAACTCTTATTTTTGTTTTGCTGCTCCAAAAGGTATTTCCAAAGGTTGCTATCCATGTTACTAGACAATGCTATCGTTTTCAACATTACTTTATTTGGCCTATAATTTATATGAGCCTACCTACCATTTTGTTTCTAGGACAAGCTTTCAAGTAAGCTAGGTGTGGTAACATCCTTCAATGTTGTGTGCTCTCAGGTGCTTTAATGCAATTATATAGTACATCAGGTCTATTTGAGAGATGAAACAGGGGGGTTTGCTTATAGATTATTCAAAAAATAAAATGTAAAATTCTTGTGATTACAAATATATTCAATTCTATAAAAATTAACATTTATTAGAGATGCAATTTTTTTGTTTGGTTTGGTTTTTTGGTTGGTTGGGGTTTTGGTTGGTTTGTTTGGTTTTCTGAGTAGAAAGGTTGAAAGGAGTTGAGTTCTTTGTTGAGTACTGGTTAAGAATTTCCAAGCAACGCTAAGAAATTTAGCTCCACATTTTCCAGCAAAAGTAAAGGAAAATGCTATTTACTTGCTCTGTGTTAAAAATATCTTCCGTTGTTACTAATTTATAATGCGGTATATTCAAAGCTCCCATTCGTGTCTGGAGCTCACCATGAATAGTGCTGAACACAGAGTGCCCATCCCAGAGTGTTATATTCTACAGACATTATACATGGATTAAGACTCAAAGTCTAATTTCAGTCTCTTTTCAGCCAAAGATTTTGTACACAAGCTTGGTAAACCTGTTCATCTTTTTGTCTCTCAAGTTCTTTCACCTGTGTGGTCATCTCAGTCTAAGTTATTCATGACAAACTTACAGACATGCCTGATATGGTAGGATTTCCTACCATTTCTATCCCGTTTCTCTCTCCATCAGTTCCAGACCTTATGGCCCCAATTACTGCTTATGTCTTTGCAGCTTCACCGTGGAATCAGGTAGAATTGGGAGAACAGAAAGGGGAAATTATTCAGTGCAAGGATGGTAGAAAACAACGAAAAACATGTAATGGCCCTCAAAGTTAGTTTCCTGCTGTGACAGGTCATCCCCTGACTACTGCAAACCTCATTTCTCCTCCTGTAAAGGTAACAGTGGTGAGGAAGACAAGAGTCCATACCATAACTTCTCTTGGAATCTACAGTCCCCTCCCCCCTTTTTTTGATGAGTCTATCTTAAATTTTAAAAAATACTTTTTTCTTAATCTTTTTTAATAGCATACTGAATGAGGTAGCCCACTAATTGAAAGGGTGCTAACTATAAAGTAAAAGCACAAACAAGGCATCAACCAGCACTGATATTAAAAAGATGATAAAAAGGTCCTATTAAAGAAAATTGTGTACAAATATATTCCATAAAATTCCATATGAACCATACAAACCCATAATCAACTTATACACTTTCCTTTTCCTCTTACTCATGCCCACACACACAAGCGTTTCCTCCCTCTCCTACATGACTGAAAAAGACTGGAAAGTTGTGGCAGTAAAATTCATGATTAAGCCAATTAAGCCTCACAATGAGACTGGTCCTTCAAATGTCATTTTAAGTCATACTTCGGCTCTGCTGGGATTCTTATCTAAATTAGGACTGCACAATCAGATCTGAAATGGAGCCAGCTCAGCCTGCTCTGCTGTCTAGAATACAACACTTGAGCATATTGATTGATAAATAGTATGCTGGGAGATACAGTGAAAAGAAAGCACTCCAGCAAACACATTATTGTTCCACTTCCTTACAATTACCACCTTATTAAAGAATTCTGCATTATTTCTGCTAACTAGGTTTTCAGTTGTTAATGGATACGTATCAGAAATTAAAATGATTGATGACAGATTCTGACTGATTGCCCCAGTCAGAAAAAACCAAACATCTGCAGGTGCCAAATCCCTGGAAATGAACCTGTGTGACCTAACAAAGTTTAGCGAGGCTTGATCCAGCTCTTTGCACCTCCTACCTCTCTGACTAGCTGATGAAGCCCACAGAACAGAAGAGCCTTAAGAATCTCTTTCCTTGCTCTCACCCGCAAGAAAATAATGACCCCAAATGGCCTAAAGATCAAAGTTTATGGTATGCTGACAGTTCACAACTACACTAACAGCCAATGTATGAGGTAAATACTTTAGAAAAGAAACTTAGCACTTAGTAAAATTTGGCTTTGAAACTTGTATCCTACTAACATGCAAGGTTTGGATCCCTGTTATACTGTACCAACCAATCCATTGTACCAAACCAGCTACACACAAAGCTATAAAACTGAAGTTATAAGATCTCAAGACAACATACTGAAGTCTCTTTTCAGTGAGGCTCAAGACATTTTTCTCCTCATTTGAATCCCTCAGTATTTTCTCATCAAGCTTTCATAAGATGAGAAACCATTATTTGTTCACATATAGTAAATGGTAAATTAGCATTCCCATAAGACTTTCAAATTTAAATGAATTATCCTTGACTTCTTTACTTAAAGTATTCATTAACTGCCATTTTACCAACTAGAAATTTGAAGCAATTATATATATGCAAATAGTCATAGAGTAGGGACATTTCTCCGTTTAAAACAGAGAGAATTTTTTTACTGTCAGCATGAAACAATGCAACCTGCTACAGTACTACGGTAATGTTGCTGGCACCAGTAGCAATTATGGCAGCTATTGCAATTCTTTCAGCACATTATCTCCTATCAATAAAGTTATAGTATACCACAGGACAACTTAGAAATTTAAACTTCTTATACTAGATATCACTATGTAAAGCTAGGAGTCAGCTTTGAGAAGTACATAAACACCCGTCTATTTTTACAAGCGGAGCCACTGATGTTAATGGGGTAACTCCTGTGGTTAGCTAGGCATGTTTTTAACTGCTTTGTCTAAGTGGCATGCTATCCCAGCATGCATCTAAAAAAAGCCTATAATATGCAAGCAATACTGTACATGTGCATATCTGTAGTCATGAAGAAGGGAAATAATTTGTAGCTAATAAATGCAGTGAATGAATTAAACCATTTCTGCACACCAGGCATCTATACACCTATTCCCTTTCTGAGAGTGTATTCATTACAGAAGTTTAGCATGCTCTGATGTCAGCAAAGTGGTGAGGCAGGCTCACCCAAGCCACTTGCCTCCCCCACCACTTTCTCACAGCTGGACCCCCCGCCATGCTCCAGACTAACAGGTCTTTACATCTAACATGCTGCCTTTTTTCAGAACATGATGCTTGCACTGCATATTCAAATTTCTTATTCTCCATTCTGTACTCACTCTTCTCCTTTTCACTGCTCCCCACCTCCCAGTACAGCCTTCCTGTTCCTGCATTCCCTAGGTCCCCCTGTCACCATTCAAACAAAAAAGTAGGAATTGTACAGAGAAAAGACAGCTGCCACACAGCTGTATAAACCCTTTTTCCATATGGAGGGGCAGGCAAATTCAGGCCAAAGTGGGCACTGCTTCAGGTGTGCTTAGTAAGAGGAACTCCAAATGACACTGTGGGGGCTGTGCCAGCCCCACCGACACCAGTATTAGCTGCAAAAACCCCAAGTCTATTACATATGCAAATCCAGCATCTGAAGATCCAAATCAGTTACCTGAATCTTTCACCTCCAGTTTTACACATTTGCAGTGACTGGTGACCCACAGTTACTAGGTACTGACAGACCCAAAAGCTGAGCCAGCATTGTCTTGCGTGAAGCAGGCTGCTTTACACATTTCTTGGATCCAATTTAGAACTAGTTTTAACATTCATCACAATTATTTTACTGTCAAATACTCTACAATCTACAGATGTAACACACACAAAACCCCAGGGTCCAAGGCTGTGAAGCAAAGGGAATTGCAATTGCTAAATTGCTTCAGATTTCTTCTTAAACAGTTGGAGAGGAACAGTGTTACCATTGGGGTTTTGTTCACTTTAACTAGTCTGTAGTGGCATTTAACCAAGCCTCACATTTACATTTTAATAATTAATAAAATACATAGGATACTAAGTGCATCACTATAAAGATGCCGATTATATTACAGTGAAACACTAAGATTCTAGCCTACTATATTAATCAATATGGTTGCCTCGGTTGCACAAAGATAATTAAATTTTCGTTGCAATTCACTAAGAGTAAGATTAGCTATAAATATTTCAACAAAGAGGATAAAAGGAGATTGTTAATGTTTTATTTATCATGCATAACACTTTTAACACACCTTCCAAAAAACCCAAGAAAGAAAATAGAATGCAAGATTTTTATGGAGCTTAATCTTGATTTTTAAGGACTAATGAAAAAGTTATGAAGATAAAATTCTGTACCTGGATACTCAGTTTTTACTTCATGCTCACAGAAAGAATTTTTGCTTGTCACTGGAAATAACCTTCAATATTTCAAACTGAAAACAGAAAAATTTGACACCTTTCAATATTAAGGTCTCTTTCAGGCAGATGAGTGGGCCTCATAAGGGTAGTCCTAAGAAAGAGCTGGAAACAGAACTTATACATATAGCAGTTTCTTTTTCCCATTTGCTTAATGAAATACAAGGCCTGAAAGATTAGATTTTTTTTTTTCCTCCTTTTTTAACATAAGGTAGTGGATTTGCACTACACTAGTTGCCCTGGACGATCACAGAGGTAGCTGGGGAGCACCCAAGTGGCCAGCAAATTTCAGTGCCACTGTCAGAGACACACAAGATCTCTTAAAGAAAACAGAAAGAGACTCCAAAGTCAGGGTGGACACTGTGTGTGCACTGGGTCTTCAAATATCCAGCTACATAGGCCAAATTCCCAGTTTGATTGCCCTGAAACATTGGTTCATAGTGATGGGAAAGTCATTGCTCAAAGCCTGTTCTTCCAAACTCAGCATAGATGTTGCTACCTGCTGCTTTTACCGTAGCTGTAACTGACAGCGATATTATGAGGAGCAAGAAAAGAAAACACAATATGATGAGGGAGACGTGCCTGTGTTCTTAGTGTTTAAGATCAAATTCTACACTTAGGTGACTTGGCTGGTTTCAATGGGTATGTGTAGCACTAAGGGCTTAATTTTGTATTTTTCTGATATAATCATCTTGGGTTTGAGTCTATAAGTTAGAGAAAAGACGGTATGGCAAAGGATCAATTTAAAGTAATGTTCCCGTTAACACAATTTTGATACAAAGCATTAGGGAAAGCACTCTCGAAGCAGCAAGCGCAACTTCTGCCACAGCACTACCTATAACTGGAATTATACATACCCATCAAAATCTCACACTTGACTCTGAAATTTTCTTCTCACTGGGAACAATTGAGGGTAACTACTGATTATACCTGCTACTTCATTACGTCAAAACGATACCAGTAGAACTGAGATTTTAAATCAATTGCACTAAGGGTCCTTTGGCCTATGACAGAAGTGCACATCAGGTGTTATGCATGTGGATTCTGAAACAAATATACCAACCTATTCCTCAGCAAACAGATCAAAATAGCTCTAGATAATGTTTTAACCAGCTTTCAAATAATAAAAGAAAATAGAACCTTACAATGGAGTTCAGATGGTTAAAAAAAAAAAGGAAAAAAAGCAAACTATAGCTGTATACATCTGGGATACACCATCCCTAGTAGGACCAGGAACAGCTGTTTGCAGTTCGTAACAGCAACTGCTATTCACGTACCACTGCCTGGTGCAATCATGCCTGGCTTGATAGTGTACTTTATGTGCTTCAGCGTTGTATATGCTAAATAAAGCAATACAGAAGGAGCAAAACAACAAAAGACAGGAGGAAGAAAAAGGAAAATAAAATAAATTAAAAAAACAGAGGCATTGCTATTTCTTTTCCCACTGGGGCTTAATTTCATAATAACCTTTCTGCCTTCAAACTGCAGTGGAGCAGGAGGAGCTTAGCTGTGGGTAGCTGCCCCTGGAGAAGGCCCCAGCTCTGCCCTGGGCACAACCACTGAGCTCAGTGCAGCCAAGGCACTGCTGCTGCCAGCACCTACCATGGTGTGGAACATGAGCCATAGCTCAGGGGAAGATATTCTCATATAGGGGATCCTGATGTCCATGTGAACAGTCCTCCCCCTTCTAGTCACTGGGCCATGGCACTAGAATGCCTTGCATCTTAAGACCCAAACTTTTTCAATTAAATACTGCCAGTACATCTAATTAAGCGCATCTCTCAATTCCTGCAGGATATGAGCATAAGCAGCTTTCATTTCATTTATAGCTGTAAATGTTTCTCAAGAAAAAAAATAGTAAGATCAGAGCTATATAAAACTGTTTAAAAGAGACTAAGAAGGGACTAAGAAGGAACGGCTGCAAAAAGACCTAAAAAGATCTATTACACTTCCGGAATCTTTGCTAATGTACATTTAAATTCTTCATATTGAGGTGTTATGCAAAATGTCTTCCTTCAGATACAAACATTTGGATACCTGATCAGTGTCTGTTTAGAATAAAAGGAATGAAGGAGAAAAAAATTGACATAATTATCAGCTGGGAAGCCCTAGGAAGCAAATTTCAGTACATTATTGTACAGGGGAAACTACATTACACAGACTGAAAAGTTTATCGTTGCTTTTTAAAAATCAGATTGTAAACATTTCACTGAATTTTATTTTCTGTGTTGATTGCATGCTGTTGCAAAATCCTCTGCATTATACTTTTTGAGGTGCTAGTGGACACCAGCAATAAAAAACCATCCCTACCTATAGTAATTTTACCTTTGCAACGTGGAAGCTAGCCAGTTTATTTCAAGATAATTTTCATAAAATGGAGCAAATGAAAACCATGGAAAACACAAGGAGAAAAAAAAAAAATTTCAGTGAGCAGAAAATCTAACTAAAATAAGAAGCTCAATCTTAATAAACAGTTCAAAAGTATTTGGTCGGTTTTCAAGAATTTTAGCAGATAGAGACTTTAAAAGTCACATATGAATCCAAGCACACCTTCCAACCTATCGATGCATATTTTTTTTTTTACTGATACACCAAAAAACTCTATTTTCCTTCAGACGTTCATCTATTTGCATTTTACTTCTGCATGCCTTATTAATGTCACTGTTAAACTGATACAGCTGATTCCTTTGAGATTTATGTTGATTGCTTTTATAGCAAGAAGGGAAAAAAATAGTATTTTTAAAAGGAAAAAAAAGGGGGGGGGGCAATTTAAGAGCAATAGCTGTCAATGTTATTGAAATGACTGAAACTATCTCGAGCCCATTTTAACCTGTTCAGGTTCCTAAGTACTGTTGATTCTCTGCACAAAACTACACAAGTCTGAATTCTGAAAGAAAACTTACAGTAAGTTTCTTCTGAGTTGCTGCTCAGTTAAATTCTTGAGCAGATTTCAAATACATAACATAGAACAGAATAACATTTTTAACATTAAATCTGAACATTTACAGAAGAGAATGGCTATCGCACATCTGCCTTTTAGCAAGGATATAAAAAACCAAGATTTTTGTTCTTTCATTATTATTATTTCACTGTCTTGCATACAGTCAACAAGGTCCTGACTCCTTAAGTGCTATTGAATTTTTAAGTAGACAAATGCCCTAATTCTCAAAGCAACCCATTATTCAGAACCAGTGAGTTTAATAAGAATGAAGTGCCCTAGAATACCTGACAATATGCTTACCAAAGAAATTAAAAAATTTAAAATATAGTTTAAAAATTTCTCCAATAGTTCACTGAAAACCTTTTTCCATTTCTTCCCCACCCTCCTTCCCCATAAAATTAATTTATCACAATGAAACTTTAAGGAGTGATATCCATTCATTTCTTTTGGTCTTGTTAGATCGTAGCTGTAGACAAGAATAAGGATTATTGCTTCTCTTGAATATGCATTTCCACTAATACTGTTGCCTGACTTGCTACATCTCAAGAGCTAGAATATTTTAATTTATGATCATATTAATTGTCTAGGGTATTAGTCCCAAAGTTCTTCAGTTCTAGGATAATTCTAAATTGTGCTAACTCTCCCATTTGAGTAATTCCTGTAGAGAGCATTATCTCTTAATTCTAGCCTATGCAGTCATGATGGGCACATGGTTAATTAAGTACAGTTGTAAACTCCTCCAGTATATAATATTCACATCTTCAGTAGCTTAGTAGGTAGCTTTATCCCAGCTTGAATCCATTCCTTATTTAGAAAGTCAAATTTAAAAGTACCCCTAATACACAGAATATGATAATCTAAAATAATAGTATATAGCAACAGTTATGATAAAAGACCAAGAATGGATTTAAATTTAAATATTTTCCATATTCATACAGGAAATGCAAAAATAAATAATAAACAAAAGAACAAACATACTCTCAAGTGAAACTCCTATACAATCTGTCAGACACTGGAACCTGGGAAGAAGTACGTGCACGTGCAGCTTATTGATAGTGGCAGATTTAAAGGAATTGATGACTTTGTATTTGAAAATACAGAAGTCTGCCTGAAATGAAGGTTTTTTTGATTGAAATGAAGAAGTATTTACCTTAGAAGCAAACATTTTTGGCCTAGGAAGTGAAGAAATACATTTAATGTTAAGATTTCTCCTTATGATTAAAATGATGCAAAGCAATCTTGGCAAATAGATAAGAATCAGGCTTTTTTTTTTTTTAAAAGGAATGTAGAGCAAATTACTTAGCTGGATCCGTATCTCATGTTCCAAAAATTCCAGGAAAAACTTTAAAAAAAAAAAAAAGACATAGTTTTTCCTCTATGATTTCCAGACCATTTGGCTACTGTTGTAGTAAACAGAAAAACGTCTGTCTGAATTTTCTTTAGCCCTTCCTGTCCCAAGTCTGTAACAACTTCCCAGAGTGACACCTAGTGATGATTTCATTTACAGGTAGCATTTGACTTCTTTATTTCATCACTCTTTTGAGTACTTACTACATTCACTAAGCCAGGTTACGTCAATATACTTTCTTCATGCTTCTATTTCAAATTCTTAGGAAAATCGGAAAATACGAAGATTTTATAAAAATAGGACATAAATGTTTAGAGCTTCATCACAACTTGGATAGAACTGATATGAAAAGAATTTAGATTTAATCTAAATTAATTAGCCAATGAGGATTGTCCACAAAAAATGGCTACATATATCAGATGGAAATATAATGTGATTTTCATTCTGTGAAACCTAAACAGAAGCGGCCCAGGTTTGCAAAACTCTCAGACATAAAGGCAAATTTCCTAACACATACCATGTACTTCGTATGCTATGCTAAGACTATCTAATAAGACACTGAAATTTTGAAGTTCAAAAACTTTAGAGCATTACTCAAACTGTCTACTACAATCTTCTTGCATGTTAAAGCCTTAAAGCACTTCAAAGCTCTTGTTCATAATAATTCACCTGAATTATTATCGTTCAAAATTAGGTGGCCTATTAGACAGTGAGGCAACCTTTGGTAAGAAAAATATATGAAGTTCAATATGGAAACAAAAAGTATATTCCAAATGAATAATTTCTTTCTCTTGTGAGTTAATATTGTATAGTATTTATTTTAAAGCTGGAAAAGGCAGAATTTAATCTGCATTTTTAAACTGATTTACTAGTAAATAACAACATTTGGAGCTGGCAGTTCAGTGAACTGTCATTTTTAGCTTACTCCATTTTGCAAAGCCGATTACAATCTCTCTCTTGCAAGTAAGCTGTTTGTCAGTTCTACTGTCAAGACACTCCAAGGTGCTTACACGGGGAAATAATTATTAAAGAATCTTTTGAAAATAAAATTGTTTCTTGTTACTTCCTCTCTGCTGAGCTCAGCAAGTTTTGTTACTTGCTTTTACTGTTGCGTAGTAATATATAACCAAAGCAGCACAATGAGATATTACTGGGAAAAACCAGGAGTACCTTCAGCCGCTATGGATATATTATGTAGTGATGTTACATATGGTTGCAAATAGTCGTTTAAACAAACAAAGCTTTTATATCAGGTATCAGTAACCTGAAATCAACCTTGAGAACACATGGTCACATCTTCTGTTGAAGACCACTTTGGAGGGGTGAAAGCTCAGGCCAACTTTTGTCTTACTCATCTGATACTGTAAGGAAGGATTCACTGCTAACCACTGTAAATTATCTATTCAGAGGCAGATTAGAAGCCATTCATGGTTGTCTGCCTGTAGGCTGCACTTAACTGTAGCCTAAGATTAATAAATCTTACGCTTTCCTTACTGAAAACACACTGTGTTTAGATTCTAATTGCTCTACATAACATAAAATGTACTTAGTTGTTTTACATGTGTCACATGCCAAGAGAATAACTGTACGCAGAAGAAAGGCAAAACCAGTCTGGCAGATGTTTTCTGCATCTCACTTAAGTTCCACCTCCCCGGGCACTGCCTGAGGCAACAATCATCAACAAAGCTCCGTGCAAACATCAAAAATGAGATAATCATAAACAAAAAATTAATGGTCACAGCCACTTTCTCAACATCATGCAGACTGACCAAGCAAACTGGTTAAGCAAACCTTACATACTACCTTCTCATTTTGCTCTGACCCAGTAGTTGGTATTCACATCAAAGAAACATCAATCAAAATAAAGTAAAAGCACTTGCTGTTTTGCCACAAACATTTATTTGATCCACAAATTCACAATTCTTTTCAGAAGGTAGTGATGGGAATTTCAAATATTCTATAGGAAATACCTTTTTCACATTGTCAAGTTTTTAAAATACCATAGCTGTAATGAATTTTGGTACCCAAACACTGGTTTCATCACCAAGACAATCGTATAACTTATTTACTGTCAAGTCGTAAACTTCTGCACATATCTGTAAGGATATTATAAATTCAGTTAACTGGCTAACTACAGATACATGGTTTTATTTTCAGGTTTCTAAGAAATTCTTTACTTCAGTTTTCCTTCTTACAGGAATTTGTAGAATCTCCTTCAAATGCATTTTGTGTTAGGCTACCTAAGTTTGCTATTACTGTCTTTTCATTACTCTGGCCCACAGATGGATATATAGCCTGAAAAGCAGAAAGTGCATTGCTTATCTGTATAGTCATTTGGTCACTGTTTAAAAATATCAGAGATTTTTTGTGGTTTAGTTTTGTGTGTGTGTGTGTGTGTTTTGTTTTGTTTTAAAGTAATTTACATACACAAAAGAGGTATGTCTAAAAATTTGAACTGGAAATAATAAAAACATTATGAGAAACACAAAACTATATGACACTGAGAATCTATTTCACACAAATTGCAAGGATTAGAGAATGAAATCTGAACTTAACTTTTAATCAATCCAATCATATTTTCAATTTAAAAACAAAAACGTCATTGAAATTACATCCCATTTTATTCTGTTCAGCAATTATTTGCCTGTAACTTCACTTTGCTGTTTTGAGAGCCTATGAGCTAATGAAGTTTCTACAGATGTTTTCTGTCTTAATTCCCCCAGTGCACCACTGTTACTGCCATAACTCCAACTCCCCACCATGCTCCTAGTGACACTCCTGCCACTCAAGAGATACCAAAGTTATGACCCATCTGCATATGCATATTGATTATCTAAGTGGTTGCTGCTTAACAGAATTCATAATGGCTGAAAGTTGCTTGTCTAGTCATCAGTGGGAATGCTCATTTCCTCTGCACAGCTGCTGAAGGTCACAAAACTTGTAGGAAGCAATATCACAGAGATTTTTTTTTTCTCCCTTGTTATATTTGGTTGACAGTGGTCAGTTGGCTTAAAAGTCATAATTGACACACAGATGGACTTAATTACATAATCTTCAGCTCTTAAAAAAAAAAAAGGCAAAAAAAAGCAGCAGCATTTCCTTTTCCCAAACTTGCATAGACCAATTTCTACCACACACATGTAACTGCAGAATTTGTACTTTCAGTATTTCAGTTGGATGTACTATTTTCACTGTCAGACAGGACTTCGCATGAATGAAATTAAAGTTTCTCCCAAGGTAAGGAAAGGTTTCAAAATTCAGAAATTAAATATCCAGTATTCTTATAACTAAAAAATTCAACAGCCTTTTTATTTTGTGTATACTACCCCTGCTGTAGAAAAGAGACAACCTGTAGGCTTAACGTGAAAAACTCAGAGGCAACATTTTCTTCAGACATCCCCAAATGGTCACCTTTAAGATAAGATCTACCTGATAATTAGTTTCACCTCCACTCTTTTGAAATGCTAGCAGAATTTAAATAATATCTATTAAATGTAATATGAAAATGAAGTAAGAGAAGGTTCTTATTATATTTTGTAATCAAATAAACCAGAGTTGTAGGCTCCCTTAGGTACAATGTTAGGAACAGATGGTCATCTTTTCACCTCAAAAGAAAATTGGTGTTTGATAATGAAATCTTGATCACCTACCATCTGCCTGCTAATGATCAGCAGCAACAGGATCATTTGTCTGAGTATACTCGAGGAGAAGTATGTCTTGGACAACTTTGAGGACTCTGATGATCTTAGTTCACAAAGTAAATGAGACGTCAAATATTAGAAAGGTTATAGGTAAAGTCAAGGTCTTAATTTCTTCTGTCAAATTTGAATCTTTGCTGAGATCCTAGCTGGAAAATACATATAAATATTAACATATTACATTTTTGGCAAGTACATGCATGTAACCCTATAGCCACAATTTTGTAGAGTATTTGCCTCCTGAGAAAGACAAAGACATAATGCAAAACTTGAACAACTCTGCAACAATAAGCAAAATAATAAAGTTATTGTTGCTTTCAAAGCTAATATTTGAAAACTAAAAGTCCATCATTAACAGGCAAAGCCTGTAGCTGACCCCTAATCAGCCATGCATATGATGTGGAAAGGCTTGTCCCCCCTTCCCAGCCATTTCTTTGAAGCAATCCCTGCTTTCAGTCGCTACTGCAAGCTTTTTATAGAACGTAAAAATAGCCAACTACAGCAACATAACTTTAAGTAGAGAAAATTTATTTTCCTCAGTGGAAAACATGAACCAGTTTGGAAACAAAGGTCTAGTACCCACAGCATCTATAAAGGGTAAGACCTTTGCTCTGATTTTCCTTTGTAGTTCAGCAACCGTCAGACTGCCTGAGCTTAACAAAGACCAAAAAATTAATTTCTATGGACGTACAGGAATGACTTAATTTCTTCACTTCTGAGGTTTGGCTAGCAGAGCGACTACTAACATCCCCTGATCCTCTCCGAAGTTCCCTGCTCTCCTGCATTGACTTCCTTCCCACTGAGTGTGTCCAGCTGTCTCCAAGTTATCGTCTTGCCCCTCTGCCTGCCAAAAGCTCCACGAAGCCCCGAAATGACACAGCAAGACTGTGGCAGACAAGCAGTCTTCCTCTTGGCCCTCTTTCTGGGACACAGCTTTTAACATAGCACATCCAAGGCTGAAAGTAAATAAATTGTCTAGTTCTACCATCTGTCATACATCGCTCCTACAGAAATGTGAGAAGGATTCTCTCCTGATATGACACAGTGCAGCATTTGTCCCCTAAGGGGATGTTCCTGGACAGTCAGAAACATTAATACTTTTGCTTGTCAGTGTTTCTACTAGCATGCCATATGTTTGGCAAGAACAAATTTAACCTCATACATTTTGAATTCCCTTACTTCACGGTATCTTATAATTTTAGAAGTGTATCTACAAAAGAAGGCTTCCCATACAAACAAGATAGCAGTTTCTCAAGAGATTGCACAATTGCCAAGCGTTTCTTCTCCTTCTCCAGATACAGAAAGTGATGCTACTTCTGAAATACATGCTACAGGATGTAATATTTCTCATTCTTTGATACACCAGAGCAGATTCTGAGTTATCTGTGGGTACAGCAGAAGCCTATTCTTTCCTCTTCCCCAGCAAGAAGCCATGTGTCCATTTCATCTGACCTGATTTGGATTTTCCACACCGCAGTTCTAGGAATTGCTATAGTTTTAACATACAACATACCACCTTAGTAATATCTCACAGATCCCATGAATAACACAAGTAACTTTTCTTTAGTAGTAAGAATTAGACAGTTCAGTATAGCATTTTCACTCAATGTGAATATACAGTGTTATTTTTGTTTGTGTCTCAGAAACCGCATCAGTATAAATAACTAAATCTTTTTTTTGTTATTTTCCAGCAACACAGAAACTGAAATCTGTTCAAGAGTTACATTTATTAGTCACATAATGCTATATTCCAAAAGAAAATCAAAAAGTCCTCAAGGTTTGGGACAGTAGCTCACTTGGTTAGTCTCTCTTGAATCAACTAATCCAACACGCACCAATGCTCTCAAATAAAGCCATTCTCCCACCTGAAGTAAAATTGACATCTCTTTCTACCCTCTCTAGATTTTTTATTTTGTTCTTTTTTTCTCAGAATATGCATACTGTTCCCCTTCTAGCTCAGTTTGTTTCTCATATTCTTTGAACTCTTCCCATAAGCCTTGCTTTCCAATTTGAAGTGGTACACTTAAGTGTTTTCCTGCCATTCCTTAAGTTTCTTAAGTGCCTTTTCTTATTGCAGAAAAAACACTTCTCTCTAACCTTCCCAAATGCCATTCTATATATTCCTTGGGAGACTGGGTTTCAGCAGCTTTGGGCTGGAGACCCTCCCATGAAAGACACTTTCTTTCTTTTCTTCCTCTTCAAGCTTTCTGTTCCGTTTGGCTCATCACAGGCTTCCAAATACATTTCTCAATCATGGAGTGTCAGCTTTAATCTTAATAAGCTATCATGCAGTAAGATCCCAACAAATACTTTCTCACTTCACGTGATCAGTCCTACACAGCCTTCCTTGATTTTACCACAGGGCTTGTAGTTATGTTGCACAGTTACATATGAATAAGCTTCCAGAGAACCTCCACGCAGTAAGACAGTGTAATTTGAATAAAGAGAGAGAGCAGAGTTGTTTGATAGGTTTCTCTGGAAAAACAAGACCTGGAGAGATCTTCTTTGAAGAAGGGAGTACACAAATTACACAAAATTTACAATACAGAAAAATAATGCAAAGACATAATTTCAGGGACTCAGGACAAAACTATATATGGGGGAAACTCAGCTTAAAGTTAATTAAGGTATCCGAGGAAAGAATAAGAAAGCAGTGATTAACCTTTGTTGATTTTTTTTTTTTTCTGAACTCAACAGTTTTTCCAGGAGCTATTTGAATATGCTATTTTTAACCACATCTGTTCAATCTACAAAACACTAAAGATACCATTCAGTAACTATTGTGATAGATTGTAACAAGACTACTAACTCATTACACTTCACATTACTGGGTAGATTTCATGTATGTAATTATGTAAATGCACAGCAGAGGAAAACCTAGTAGGCGGGATAGTAACATACTGGTATGTGTCCTCCAACTCAAGTATTAATGCCCTAGTCGAGTCAATTTTGACTACGGAATTGCAGGTTATATTCTTATTAATATAAATGTCTACCCTTAGCGAGAAGGCATATAAAGCTATTTAAGGCCTCTTCCCAGGTCCCTGCTGATCCTATCTGAAAGCTATTCAAGTTTTTAATATATAAAAACAAAGTGACATATCAATACCTATTGAAATAAGCAAAAATATATCAACATAAGTACTACTATAAAACAAAAGCAACAATTTAATATAATTTTATGACAAACAGGTTATAGAATAAATTTTAAAGGAATAAGAGATAGTTGACTTGTCCTTTTTCTCTGTCAGTCTTTATTCTGTATATTAACTCACATTTACATACACCATCTGCCCTTTCACATACCTTTGGAATATCTTTTAATGAGTATGTGAAACATCTTACCATCCTGAATAATTAAAAAAAGAGGGTATTATACAAGCAGAGAATCTAGCTCTATTATTATCTTACATTTTTTCCCCAAGTCATGGCCATGAGCTTTTTGTGATGGAAAAAACCTGACCTTTTCCTTCTACTTCTCCTCCACCTTCAGCTATGTAAACTCCTCTCAAACTGTAACTAAGTGCAAGAACTTAGAGGCACTTACTACATTTCAAAATAGTTTTCCACATATCTTCAAACACTGTGGTTTGTAAGGACTTCCTTACTTTTTTAGAGAAGCACAAAATATTTTATTTAAAATTGCCTTTAACGGAGAAGTATTCATGTTGTTTAGCTTGGGAGGTTTAAGGAGGCAAAGTTTATAAGGAGCATCAAAATCTTCTGTTACACTCAGCACAGTAGTTTGAAAAATCTAGTAAATTGTTGGGTACACAACCATTTTTTCAAGTCCAAAATGCAACAAATTTGATGCTGATAACAATTATTAATTCTTTTTTTTACTGTTAACTTGTCCTCTATCTCCAGTATGAATTTGCTGGTGTTCAGTCTCTGGCAGCTTCCCCACCCTACCCTTCTCCATGACCTCTAAAAATTTTCCCTTCCCAGCTGAACACTTGTCAAACATGATCCAGCCAAGCAAAAATTTTTACTTAGATGAGAAAAACACAATGAGATTTTCATACTCTTTGATCCAACGCTCGTTACTTCTATGGCTTTTGGATCAAGTGCCCTTACCACCTTTTACTGCTGTGTGCCCTTAATGTAGTTTTGAACATGAGACTTCCTGTTACCAAAACTTAACAACGATGACAAACAGCAGTAAGTGCTTCTTGATTAGTTTTTCTCTCTTTCTCCGCCCCCCCCCCCCCTTCCGTTGCAAATCTTCATATCCAACATAGTGGAAATAATTCCTCCTTAAAGTGATTTAAAAAACAAACAAACAAACAAACAACTGAAAGGATAATTATAGCTATCGTGATTATTTGAAATGTTTGATATGAACATACATCCTGTCACACGGTAATAAAAAGGTTCAGACTCTCTATGGTCAGAAGTGAGATGAAAACATTTATAGGCATACCACTCATTTCATCACAGGCCATCACGTTGTAGATTAAGAAACACCACAGAAATAAATTGCAATAGTAAATAATCAATATGTTTCATATATTTTTATTCCTTTAGCTCATTAATCCATAGATGGGTAAGCATTGATTTAATAGCATTTTGGTAAAGAAACAAGAACATATTGACTGCAGTTTCAGAAAATGCAGAAGTATATTGTACTGTAAACATTTGAACAAGGGTACAGTTATTACATTTTTCACAAGTTACTGGTTCTATTGTTTTGAAAACAAAATAGAGCCAGAAAAAGCCAGGCCTATCTCACCTGCAACAGTACTCTAATAGCCAAAATCAAAGCTGGTCACAAATTGATGCCCCAAAATACCCATCTGTATCTGTACAGCAAGATAGACTCTGAAACTTATCTCCAGGCATCAGCAATGTGGAAAACATCTACATATCTCATGACCCGCCCCCAACCATCCTTGCTAAGACTAGTTAATTTTCCCAAGAATGTTTATGATTAAATACTGCAAAATTAAGCACATGGAGTGCATTGCCCAAAATACATAAGATAACAAGTCTACCCTCAATGAGTAGATTTCCTTATATCTGCAGGGGTCTAACTTGAGTTCTAGTGGTTACTTGTACCTGAATGCCAGTGGGGGATACTTAGTTCTTTTATTAAGTCTTGGGTTGTTCATAGTTAAAGTCATATTCTCCTTAATACGGTTACATTAACCCAATGTACCATATTAAAACAGTGATTCTGCACTGGCTTGCATGCTATGCTGCCCCAGCAATTACACCATCACAATGAATAGTCTTGTGGCATGAATGCTCCAACAGTTCTGCAAGCAAACAGGTGGCAGATAAGATAAAAACAGCCCAAGGCATGTGTAGCTTTCTAAAATTATTATTATAGAAAACATCCACGAATACACTCTATTGCTTACACACATAGAAACCTAGTACCTTTCAGGTACTCAGTTTTATTTTGTACACTTCTCCACACAGAGGTGGAATTTATATTATTTATTTTTTTTTATGCACAGAATGAAATAGCTCATAAATTCCAAAGGTGGGAGGGCAAGAGAAAATGTAACACAACATCGGAAAAAGGACATAAGATTTTGTTCATCTGCATATATAGCATGCGTATAGAGTTGCATCATCCTCCTATGAAGCAGCGGCTATTAACCCTTAGGCAGCCATCACTTCTCTACCTTGCCAGTCAAATAAATGAGGTAATAGCAAGTGAACCAGATGGAGCATATATGCAGTGTTACGCATGAATCAATCACTTGAAATACTGCACTGCAGTGAGAAAATACAAACTGGAGAGACAGCAAGAATCAGCATTCCCTCTCCCATTTGTCAAGTAGCACAAATGTTACCGTAAAAATGGAGATACACACAACACATTAATAGGCATAGAAGTTCTACACCAAGCACAGGTTAGCTATTAAGAGCTCCATGACAGACATCACTTTTTTTATATGTTCTATTACTTTGAAGACTGCAGAGACAGATAACACATCATAGCTGTTAAATAACAGCACAATAGAAAGTAGCTGGCACTACACGTGCAGCTTTAGTCCCTGTTATTCTGCTACTGATCAACACTTACAATTAATTTATTTTGAAACTCTCTTCCCTTCCTAAGTGACTTCTGCAAACTGCAGAACAAAGAACCCTTACCAAAAAAAATTACCTACAGTAAGTTTGAGAATGGTAGCTGCTCACATGTGTGATCTTCTGGAGCACAAACATTCTTTGGCAATAACATTTAACAATCAGACCCTGCCATTTCTTTCAAGCCTGCTGAAAGGACTGAACAAGGTGACAGAATGAAGATGTAACCCAGCTCCTACCTGAAGGAGGCAGATGAACTGAACAAAAATTAATGCTTACTGTTTACAGCAAAGTATTTTCATATATTCAGTCTTAAATCAAGACAGTGAATTGTGTGAGGCTTTTCAAGTGTACAGAACACACTGAAATCTTTTTAAATGATCCTATCAGAAAAGCAACAACATCTTCATCTATATTGTTTAATAAACACCAACCAGCAGCATCTTCAATAGAAGATTGATTTATGCCTGACTATGGCCATACTACCAGTTCTAGTCTAATGTCCTACGTATTTTTTGGCCTTCTTTTTTTGATGCTCATCTTCTTTTGTCTTATTCTGTTCCACAGTCTTATTTAGTTTTGGCTTTGCTGTTACTATTTTTGACTCCTTCCCAGCTTTTTCAAGGTATCTCAGTCCTTATCAACTCAAAACACTCCTGCTCATTTCACTTCTCTCTGGCAGTTGTGTCAGTCTGGCAGCTCTAAAATTTGAGAATGTCCACGACAATGTTCAGAAATGTGGTGTGGTGTTGTTCATGAGGTCGTCAAGCATGTTAACGAATGCACCTGCCCATCACTACCAAAAAAATGTGTTCGACTTTATCACCTTAATTCTAGGGCACATTTATCCACAACAAAAAACAGCATATGTTATTGGCATAGCAATTATGGATGGATGGCTGTATCAGCAGGGAAGAGCACAGGGCTGGAATAGAAAGGCTGTTTCCAGTCAGAGGTGAGGGTCACTGAAGTGATGTGGAGGCAGAAAAAGGCTGTATCACGCAAGCTGCTACTCCTGCCTTCATACAAGCAGGGAAGGTTGTGAAAAAGGCCCAAAGCATCTTGGCCTCTGTGATCAGTTGTCTCACACCCAGCTAATAAGAGTTACAGCTTTTAACTTTTCTACATGTTCCCTTTTGCAGAAAGTCGTATATTTTTTACAATCACTATACTAAAAAAACCCTCAACAAAACAGACAAAAAACCTTGAGGGACTAATAAACAATAAGCACCATGAGAGAAGGTGCAATCTGAATATATTGATGTAAAATTTTGGATCATGTATTCCATTTTTCTGTCTCCTTCCTCTAAGTGTGACATACCACACTTACTTTTGCTTACCAGAATGAATCCTCTTCTACTTTTCCTCTCAGGACTTCATTTTTCCCTTCCTCTCACTCTACAAAGGGAGTTTGTTAGTCTGAATGAAGTGGCATGAAAAGAAAGCTCTGTAATATGCTGGTATCAACTCCAGTGGGGTATCAATGAACTTGATACCAGCTTAACTGGACTTCAGAATGATGCCCATGCACCCCATGTGTGCTAACACAAAGCAGCAGCATGAAGAACAAGAGCAACATGCCCAAGAGCTAAAAAAACCAAGTGAGACAAAGGAGGCTACTGCAGTTACACAAGTGGCAGCAGCAACGTGAAGCAGCAGGCTCTCGCTGTATGTAAACCTATACAGTCATCTCCTCACCAGCCACATTTGGTGTCTGTGGAAGCTGAAGGAGACTCTGGAAAACCTGTTCCACAGGACAGCTGTTAGCACAGGACCAACAGAAGTCATCTGGCATGCTGAAACAGACTTCAGAAAAGCCTGGGTTATTGATATCAATTTGCTTTCTTTCCATGTGCTTCCCAACTCTATAATCCTAGCACGTGAAAAGGTTTATTATTGAAAAAGAGTGTAATCCACTCATTGAAATGACCAAGTACAGGAACACTGGCTGTGTTCACATACTATGGCATCAAAATTAGTTTTACAACTGATTTTGAATCTGCTTATTATTAGAGCATACAAGTAAATACTGTAGTCTATTTTAGTTGTAATCTCTAAGAGTAAGCAGTGCCTCTGTGATTTAAGTTATGAAAGATGGGAGGGGGGGAAGATGTGCTTTGTGCATATGCTTGAGTTCCCTACTCAGAGGTGAGCTCTATCTGCATTGTCATGAGATATTTCCTCCCATAAACTTTAAGGAATTTACTTACTGAATGCACAGTCTTTAATAGTGATTACACAATTTAATATCTTTTCTGAAAGCTAAATTACCATGCTGTTTATGATGTATACTTAGACTCCCTGGTGAAAGGTTTATGAATTGTTATTTATAATGCTTCTCCATTTTTCAGAAATGCTTAGAGCAGCATTATGAAGGATAAAGTGCCATTCTGAAGAGGACAAAACTGAGCACAGGAAAGTGGAAAAATTAATTAGATGGCAATGTTTAACCAAAGGAATTGCCCATTTTCCTTGGTAGACATCTAAATAAATAGTTATGGGGGGGAAATAAGTTTCATTTAAAAAACGCTTTTCTATCACAAATACTACTGCTTCACAAATACCTTTACTGTAAGAAATTTTAGGCACAAAATAAACCGAGATCTCTTATTTATCTTGAAAAATTACTGCAAAAGGTATTGCTTAATAGTTTGTTTACATCACTTCATGGTTTTTGTTCTGTGGAAATTGAGAGAGCTCTTTGGCATCTTGGTAATTACATTCAGAAGATCTAGCAGATAAAATGGAGTAAGCAAGAGCAGCACATTTGTGTCATATTGCACAGAGAGCAATAGGAGGATGAAGAGAAGGAAATCAATGGGCGGGGGGGGGAGAAGGAGAAGACGGGAAGCTAAAAAGATCATTGGCAAAGAGCCTGAGAAAAGCAGAGAGAAATAAATACCAGAAAAGAAAGAAGAATGAAAGAAAGAATAAATTTAACAGTAATTTGGTCAAAATGACATGTTAAAGTTTTACAGTGTAAATGTTTCAGTTTAGACACAATGGAAGCAAAACAATGAATTAAAGCAGCTAAGAAAGAATACAAGGAACAATATGAAAACAGTCCAAAATAAAATACAGATGCGCAAACTAACTTAAAACAAGACCTAATTAATATGTCTGTGTTAAAAATGTGTCATGGGAGGAATCAAGTTTCTTTCGTGTTTTAAACAACATCTATACCAGGGTATGCTTTTGAACTAGCTACTTGAACTTCTACCAGAAATGGATCTGAAGGTAGGTACAAGTCCACAATTTAATTACATGCCATGCAGGAGCAGAGCTATGGATTTCATCTTAATGTCTTCTGAGCACTATAAAAGAATTCAACCTTACTTAATGATCAATATCCCCAACATCAGCGGAGAAATTGCACAGCTAGGAATTTTACAGGATGCATTTGAAGAATTTGGGGTCTTGTAGTGCCAAGTTGTGGTGGGTTGACCCTGGCTGGACGCCAGGTGCCCACCAAAGCTGTTCTATCACTCCCCCTCCTCAGCTGGACGGGGGAGAGAAAATATAACAAAGGGCTCGTAGATTGAGATAAGGACAGGAGAGATAACTCACCAGTTACTATCACGGGCAAAACAGACTCAACTTGGGGAAAATTAACTCAATTTATTACCAATCAACCAGAGTAGGGTAATGAGAAATAAAACCAAATCTCAGAACCCCTCCCCCCCCCCCCTCCTTTCTTTCCAGCCACAACTTCATTCCCAGATTTTCTACCTACCCGCCCCAGTGGCACAGGGGGACAGGGAATGGGGTTTACGGTCAGTTCATCACACATTATCTCTGCCGCTTCATCCTCCTCAGGGGCAGGACTCCTCACACTCTTCCCCTGCTCCAGCATGGGCTCCCTCGTCATGGGAGACAGTCCTCTATGAACTTCTGCAACGTGGGTCCTTCCCACGGGGTGCAGTTCTTCACAAACTGCTCCAGCATGGGTCCCTTCCACGGCGTGCAGTCCTTCAGGAGCACACTGCTCCAGTGTGGGTCCCCCACGGGGTCACAAGTCCTGCCAGAAAACCTGCTCTGTGGGCTCCTCTCTCCACAGATCCACAGGTCCTGCCAGGAGCCTGCTCCAGCCCTGGCTTCCCACGGGGGCACAGCCTCCTTTGGGCACCCACGTGCTCTGGCGTGGGGTCCTCCATGGGCTGCAGGTGGGTATCTGCTCCACCGTGGACCTCCATGGGCTGCAGGGGGACAGCCTGCCTCACCATGGTCTTCCCCACGGGCTGCAGGGGAATCTCTGCTCCGGCGCCTGGAGCATCTCCTCCCCCTCCTTCTTCACTGACCTGGGGGTCTGCAGGGTTGTTTCTCTCACATGTTCTCACTCTCTCTCCAGCTGCTGTTTCTGTCCATCCCAGCAACTTTTTTCCTTCTTAAAAATGTTATCACAGAGGCATTACCACTATCGCTGATTGGCTCAGCCTTGGCCAGCAGCGGGTCCATCTTAGAGCCGGCTGGTATGGGCTCTGTCGGACACAGGGGAAGCTTCCAGCAGCCTCTCACAGAAACCACCTCTGTAACCCTCCCCGCTACGAAAACTTTGCCACACAAAGCCAACACACAAGTTCATAAGAACACCCTAAAATAAAACCAAAACGCAGCTGCAGTTCCACCTTCTAGTAGCAGCAGACTCTTAATAGTTGATTATCTTAAAGATCGTTTAGACATAATACAAGCGGATTACTGACTTCAAGGCTTCTAAAATGCCAGGAACACTGGGAAGCTACGACGAATGAGAGAAGAAATAGAAGCTTCCTTTCTCTGGGAAACTACACCTCCATTTAAGTGCTTTGTTGTTTACATAAGAATATTTCTGGGTTATTAAGAAAAGTGAACTGAACATCTGACAGGTATGTTTGGGGATCTGGTGCTCCGTCTCCACATTCTGTGGTGTACCGTCTTCTGCAGGGCCAGTGTAAAGATTCCTAAGTGCCACCTTATGCCTTTTGATCCACTTCTGGATCAAACCCAGGCTCTCTAATTGACATTGCATTAGCTTGCTACCTCAGGCAGAGCTAATAGCATCTGAGGTGATAAATCATTCCCACTGTACTCTGTGAGTGGGAGTGAATGCCTGAACTAGTAAATGCTTATCTCCCGCTCCTCTTCATCACAGCACACACCAAATGGGAGCAGTTCTGTTTATAGCTAGGAAAATTACAGTCTCTGATATTGTTAGGAGATTATTTATGGCAAATTTGCTTCCACCTGTGATGTTAATTGTGAACATTTAGAGTTATCATTCAGCATGGCTACAAGGGATCACAAAGTAATGAGGTAGACAGACAATCAGGCATCCACATGGATACCTTTGCATTTCTCATCCACATATTCTTTGCTTAGAAGGACAGAATGAAAAATAAAACAAATTAGACTCAACTTATTTGTTTGAATTTGTTTTTGATTCAGAAGTACATGGTACCCTTAATGCTGTGAAGCTAAATATAAAGACAATCTTGCTAAATATTGCAAAATATTAAGTCTTCCTTGACTCATGGTTATCATTTGCACCCTAGTCATAAGTCATATGCTTTTATGAAATTCAAGTGCTGTATTTTTTCATTTCTAGTAATTTACCTTTGGGCACAGACAGGTAGTTACTTGGAGTATATTTATTCTGTTTTTATCTTTAGTTTCAAATTTAAAAGAAAAACCTTAAAAATTAAGCATTGTTATGTTTGCTTTTGACAATTTAGAAATTTGTTGTTTCAATGTTTAGATGATCTGCACGATGATTAAAGGTATTAGAGCAGACCTAGGAATACTTTTCTAATTGTATCACTTAACATTGTGAGTACAGGGCTTACATTTCCACAGACTTCACATTACCTAGACTATATGGCCATTCCACCACTTGTCATTTGTAAGCAGTACGGCTATTGGGATATTATCCTGCCGGTGTCCAAAATTATTTACCTGTGATTCACCTATGGTGGTGAACATAACTCTTTCAGATTCGTTGAATCTCATCATAAATGACACAGGTAAACAAACCATTGTTTGGGCTTTTAGTTATTTCCTTGTTAATATTATTTTTTGTGTCGAAGACATTAATTTCTTTTCCTCAACTCTGCAATAAACAGTTCCTAAACTAGCCAGAGCATCAGCAGTGCACAGCCCTGCACAGAAGAGAATGCAGAAGGTCAGGCCTTTTGGAACTGCACGGCTCACAGTCTTGAACACTGGTATAAAACCTAACAATATAAATAAAGGAAGTAAGATTCAGTTTAATGAAAACGTTTTAAAAAGAAGCCTTTCAGCTCGACTCCTTAGAGACACATGGTGCTGTATCACAGTGAGATAGATAGTCAATGATTAGGTTAAAAAGCTCAGCTACCAGGCTGGTTCACAGATTGCACATGCCACAGTCTGCCATTGTCACTGAAAAAGAGCCACTTAAGATTAAATAAAAGCAATGCTCCTCACATAAGTCCTCTGTTTTTTTCTTTGCAACAATGACTATCTCCACATACCTTAATTTCTGCACGTATATTTACAAATATGAGCATTAGTTGCACCACACAGAGAAAACCTGTGCCTCTACAGTTTCCTGTATAATGAAGTCCTTAAGACCACAAAAAAGGGAGCAGAAATCTACCTGAGGATTTGAAATGTGTGCAACAGGCTGGAGGGCAGCTGGGGGTGATCCACTACGCATCATTTACTTTACTGCGGACTGGATCCTGGTGTAAGCAGAACATGCAATAATAAAGTGGACACTAACTAAAGTATCAACTATCAAGTTGGAATACTAGAAAAAAAAAGAGGGCTTATTTCTGCTCATTAGTCTGGAAAAATGCACGCCTAATATACCTGAATTACAGAAGATGAGGACTGTTTTCAAATCAAAGAATAAACAGTTCCATTTATCTTGAACCGTTTAATGTAACTCAAAGTATAACAACATTGTACATTAGGAAAATACACATAGAAGCTCTAGCCACCAGCATGACTAATATGATGTGTTGTAGCACTGAGGGCATCATTGTATTATAAATATTCATTCAAACGCTAATTTATTATAGTTACATTGCACCTGCAGGAAAAAAAATATTCAGAAAACCTAAAGTGTTCTAATAAATAATGAAGGCAAACAACCTAAGCACTATGCAAATGTATTAGATGCATTAACTTTATTACTTACTGATAAATACAAAGTGATGCAGAATATTCCTGTGTTTTAAAAATTAATTCTTAATGACCACCATAGTCACAGGGAAACTATATCTGCTTTTCTTTGCACTCATTCCAGTTTGTGATCCCCTTCTTGGAAAACATATACAGTACTGAATTTCTCCCCTTCATAGCTCTGCCCCTCCACATCATTCCTTTTTTCCTACAGAGTATTCTAATCTTGTTCTATACTGATTATTCACTCCTGACTTGAAAAGGACATTTTGATTACCATATACTGTTTTTATGGTCTAAGGTCAGTAATTAAAAACAAGTTAAGGCCAGCTCTAAAACAGGTCATTGAGGTTATCCAGCAGTAACATTCTCACCATCTCTTAGATTCCCTGTCTGGCACAATTTCAGGACTCTCTAGCATGCCCTTCATCCACTTTTCTATTTTGTACTATACTTGTTTTCTGTATTACACCAACCCTTCCTCCAGCAATGACTCAGTGTTCTCCTGAAAGCCCATGGGCACCAATCAGAAGACTGAATTTCTGTTCAAATGGTCACTTATCAGTGCTTTCAAGGGCTCTTTTAAATCAGAACAGAAGCACAATTATTTCATTTTTGCTTAAAAAAAAAACCCTAAGAACATACAAATAGAAATTGTGATTATATGGTCTGTCAGAAACAGTAAAATACAGGTGGG
>NW_010973316.1:1399923-1401590 GCF_000737465.1 Haliaeetus leucocephalus | reverse complement strand
TCGAGAGGAAAACACGGTCACACAATGAAAGTTACGGGGAGATGTAAGGAGCCCCACCATGGGGGCTGCTGCGGGACCCGGCGGCAGCGGAGGGGGGGTACAACTGTACAAGTTGGGGAGGCAGTGCGTCAAAAACTCAACCGGAGCAGCAAAAAGGGATGACGGGAAGGAGAGCGATCACGGGAACCAGCCGCTTTAAGCACATGCACCGTCCTAATTTTCTCTTTCCCTTTCTCCTGGCTTGTTTGTGGGTTGTTTTTTTGGTTTTTCTTTTTTTCCCCCGGTTAAAAATAGACTTCTTTTTCAGAATAAAATAGAAAAAGAATAAAAAAATGAGGCACGCATACCAATGAGCACGTTTCATAACTACGTCCCTGTGACAAAGCCAAATCCCCGTAAAGCTGCCGTTTGCTTTTAGTGCGTTCTGGCAACTGCTAGTTTCGGAGTTCGCTGAACTCGAGATTATATCAACTTTTCAGTGTGCTTTCTTCACAGATTTCTGCCATTCTTCTGTTAATGCTAAGTAAATAATAACTGAAACAAGACAGGGAGACAATTTTTACTGGAGGAGGATGGAGGATTATGCAAACACGTTTGAAAAATGTTTTCTGCCACCCTCTTAAAGAGCACGAAAATGTATCTTGGTGCTCGGTTGTTGTTCTAAAAGAAGTATTGCTCCATGTAGCTCCCATCTGATTCTATGCAAATTTTCCTATTGACTTTATTTATCAGATTCTGGTACCGTCATCGCTTTAAAAAAAAAAAGAAAAATGTAGGAAACTAGGACTTTCCAATTTACTCTTATCAGCTCGAAGCATTCCCAATTAAGGCGAATCGTTTAGCTTAAGCTTCTCCTTTATTATTCTCCCTGCGCTCTGGTATTTGCTGGTCTACATCTGCCAGGGTGGATCTCGATGAAAACGGAAAATATGACAGAAAAAACTACAAATTATTTTCCTGCCAGGGTGACGTCAACGATCATTCCTCGCACGTGACAAGCGAAACCTAGGGAATGTGGAGCAACCCCCCCCCCCTTCCCAAAACCGGCGTGGGGGGTTCCCGGCGGAATGGGGGGGGGGGCGGTGTGTGCCCCACTCCGCTCCACGGTCCCGCAGCGTGGGTGTGCCACCTCCGAGGGCTCCCTGCGGTAATTAAACAAACGCAATTACCTCTCCTCCTCCAGGTGACACCTAGGCTAAAGGCAGCAGCCCCCGGGGACCGCCGGGCCGCTTTAGGCACGCACCCACGCGAGAGTTTTTCTCACTTGACCAACACGGACGTTTCTCAGCTCGGCGCTGCAGCTGCCCTCACTACTTTTCGGCATTCCCTTTTCTAGGGGGGGGGGTGGAGTGGGGGGGGAAAAAGCCGCTTATTCTCCCGTCCAGAAACTTTGGAAGCGGCTCAAGCACCCTCCGTCCGAGCACGCAGCCCACGGACCCCGGGAGGGTTGGAAAAATCAAACAAGCAGATGGGGAAAAAAAAAAGAAAAAAAAAAAAAAATCAAGTTCTGCAGCAGAGTCTGCTCTCGAGATGCTGAGGCTTCCAAAGGCGGAAAACTGCCAAGCAGATAACTATTGGGAATTATCACTCTCCGGAGGATAATCAAAACTGGAAGCACACTCCGGAGGATGTTGCCGGCTTTCTGGGTGGATTAAAGGCGGGCAGCC
>NW_010973316.1:1316363-1399913 GCF_000737465.1 Haliaeetus leucocephalus | reverse complement strand
GCAGGAGGGGGATGTTTCTGGGTTTGTAGCTGCCCAGTAAACCTGAAGAGAGTGCTTCAGCAAGCATTGGAGGGTTTGCAACTATGAGGCACTAAGAACAAAGCCCTGTGCAAGCTCAGTCCAGAATTGCTACTGCAGGACAGAATGTTGGAGCCATGGTGACATCTGGGGCTTCAAAGGTGTTACCTTCCTACCACCGCTCTGGACAACCTCCCTCCTCTCAAACTGTGTCCTCTGGGAAGGCAACCTACAGAGCCAGCTCCAGAAAATGGTCCATTATTTCCCCAAAGTAGGCATCAGGTTACTTTAGCATAACCTCTCTAGAATATACTAGTGCCACTTTTCATGCCATTTATGCCTTTATCATCATCTTATATATATTTTTGCTTTAATGATTAACAGATCTGTCATGCCTGGATTACTTAGATTTAAATATGGACAATGAATTTTTTATTTTCTACTCATCTGGATACCCAGTCAGACTTAAAATAACTTGTTCCTTGACCTGTGTTACTTCTTTCAATATTCTGAAAGGGATTTATGCAGTTTCCACAAAATACAAGCACCATGTTCTTTGAGCTTTCTTCTGCTATGAAGGTGATATTTTCTATTTTCATTCACGTTTCCATTAGAAATGCTCTTCATTAGTAATGAAGTACAATACGCATTTACCTTAGGGCAAAGCAAGCACTTCTATATTGAAAAAAAAAGTCCCATTTCTTCTTGCTCTTTGTTTTAAACTACTTTAAGACAGCTACCAATTCTCTAAATATTCTGGTTTCCAAGATATATGTAATTGTTGATCTTAAAAGGATTCCTTTATGGCTTTCTTGAGAAGGCTTTGCTTTAAGAGACTCCAGCCTTCCCTGTATCTCAGTCTTATTATCGTGTCAAATTATCAGCCCACAATATTTTGCAATAATACAGAAATATATATAGTACATATACAGAACTTAGAATAAGAGCCTAGTGACTAAAAACAAAAATGCAGACTAATCTGACAGACATCATCAAGTGATTCTTCAAACAATTCCCAGCAAATGCCATAAAATCTATCTTGTAACATGCCTTTCTTACTAGAAAAAGGAATAATCATCAGTGAAGCCACTCAAGCCATGGCATCAGCTCAGTTCTGGTCTTTTCTTTTGTATGTATGTTGAGGCAGGGGTACTGATTTTAAAGACAAAATTATTTACTTCTTTTTATTCTACTTAGACCTCCAAAATCAAGACAGCTAAACTTCATTAGCTGTTGATTACATTCCCATAGGTTATACCAGTGCAAATATCATTAACTCAAGTGCTAAATCATATGGTGTCATTGATCTCAAACTTCTTTTTCTCCTTCATAAGTATCCACTGAGAAGCAAAAGAATACCAAACTCTCACCAGCATCTGAAAGACAATGGAAGTCTTGCTGAAAAGCATGCTCCAACAGGAACATAATATAACTCGACAACTTCAAAACTGAAAGCTCAAGGTGGCCATGGTCCTTTTTAAATCCAAAGAAACTCATCCTTCTAAAGACATGTGCACCTATCATTTTCGGTATTCTAAACTTCTTTTTAATAAGAAATTTTTCATCTTAAAGCTATATGATTCTAGTGCTTTCTGTAAAATTTTATTTCCACTGAGATTAAAACCTAAGATTATTAACAACCTCTGCAAACACATGCAATAAAAGCACCATCAAGCATTGGAAGCAGACTCACAAACAAGCTTAGCTATTATAGACTTGTGTCCCCTCTTCTTCTGCCTTTGGGATCATTTTATTCTTTACCACAGTTAAGAAAGAACATATTACTCTTTTCCCATCAGATACTCTGGTAGCTAGGAGTGTCAAGCCTTACATTTTCACTTAAACATGTAACTTGTCCCATGTCAACTGGCAAGCTATAAGCATTTACAGATTTCATTTAAATATTTTAGTCATATACTTAAATAGCTATAGGTTTTCAGATTGTTTTGAAAGTAAAGCTTTACAGTAGATTTATTTTTTTGGGGGCGGGGGGGAGAGAACACACCATAAAGAGGTAGCATTATGGATATTTAGAGTGTTGCTATTAAAATGTTTGAGTAAATTGCATTACCAATAAAAATTATTAGTAGAATTGATTCCCAAATCTTAGTCCATGTGGATACAATTGATCATAACTGAAGGCAGCAATTATGATTTTTAAAAAGCATACAAATATTGCAGTTCTACCATATCATTCATTCGAACTACTTTGGCTAAACATTATTCCACTCCTCACTAAACAATGATGAACTTCTGCAAAGTAGGAAAAAAATTAGAAAAATCAAAAACATTGAGGTCTATGAAGTGGCTAAATTTGCATTCGTTCTCAGGCTACGAACTCTTCAAGCAATAACAAAAGAGCAAGTCATGGAGCAAAAAAGATTTGTGATTGGCTGCTTTTTGAATGAGAGTACTGTATTTTCAGTTGAAGATGAAAAAGACCATTGGAACTAAGTGGATTTCTTGTAAGGTTACAAATCCTTTCCCAGGATCCTGCATGGGTTGAACATCTCTGCAGTCCCTTTCCAAAATCACTATCCAATGTACCAAATATTGCCCAAACCAAAATAGATTAATGGACTTCAAGGGATATTTTCACACAGCAAAAATTCTTAATTAAAACTAAAATATATCATTATGCCTAACAATATCATAGAAGAAGGTGAAAGAGCATTTAGGTCTTAAACATTTGCCAATAATAAGTTAAATATAGAGAAAATCATGTATGAGAAGGGGAATAGTATACATGTAGTTTTATAAATATACACACACGCAATATGCATACACACACTCAAACAATATCACTATGAGATCTTTGGACCAATAATTATAACTATTTCAAAATCTTGTTGAAATGAATGTACATATTTAAGTTTAAGAAATGTCACTATCTCGAGCTTCTGTATTGTACATAAAAATAATAATGACTGCTATTTCCTCATGGAACAATACAATACAAATTCGATTAGACTAGTCACTGTTCTATTAACAGAAAACCAATGAATTGGAATCTTATGGCTAAATTATATCCCTAAGTCTGTTTTTTTCAACAACATTTTGCTGTAAGCATAGGAGTTTAAAGAGGCAAAATGATAAATTATTCTTTTGTCCCACTTGCAAACTTTTAGTATAAAAATACATTCTGCTAAGAGAACATTGTTCACATTGGACTTGCAAGGCATAGCCATGTCTGGCAGCAGCTTTGAAGTCTTTTCAGATCGTGCTTGTAATACCAGTAAGCACTAAGATAGCTGTTGCATCACCGTCACAATCATAAAAAAGGACAGGTCACTGGAAGTATGTGCTTTCCAGTAACTACATAACCAACCAAAATCCATGCTATAAACAGTGGGTAGGAAAGAATTATATGAAAAAATAGCTTTATATTATCCTTTTCTGCTTGAAAACTTTGTCCTGAATAAACCCGAGTGCTCTAGACACTTGTAAAGGGTTTCCACACATCCAGAACCCCAGTTGGAATAGTATTTATAATTCGTACATCTGGAACAGCTAGTCAGATGTGTTGCATATGTGTACATCAACTATGTCAAGCATTTGCAACATACCTGAAGCACTCAGGACCCACTGGACTCAATACACATTAACCCAGTCATGTCTAGCTCAGACACTTTAGAGCAGATATGCAGCAAGTTAAGATTTGGTAACTCTATCTTATAAAATCTAGAAGCTTAGTCCTCTCTACCTCAGCAGTGCTTTGCACTAGTGCAGTGATGAATTGAGAAGGCCCTTCAATAGAAGGCAATGCAAAGTAAATGAGAGAACTTTGTTTGCAGTGAATGCAAAGCAAGCAAGGTTTTTTGCGTTACATACCTTTACGCATCTTTAAGTTAAGATCAGATATATGCTGGAACAGATCTCCACATTCTGGCATTCACACTGACCATTCCATTTATCCCCCATTTTGAATACATCTGGAGCCAGCATCAAAAAAACACTTAAAAACTACCCATAGTATTTGAAAATCTTTGCCTCTCTACCTGAGACTTCAATTATCTTTTATTTCTTCTGTCCATGGTCAACAGAGTGATTTTACTTTATTTAGTATTTAAATATAAGAACAGTAATAGGAGGAGAGCCACAGCACTCTATCAAAGTCACCTTCTCAGCAAGGATCTAATGGGACAAATAGACCATATCGATGGCTAAGCAAATGGCTATAGTCAGGCAGAAATGGGCGAGTGAGAAGCCAACATGGAAACGGAGAAGTCTGGCATGTCCTCCAAGGGGAGTGAACGTCTCATTCTGTTTACAACCTTGACAGGCAAACATTGTGCACACACTGCCCATACTTCTGACAGCAGCTGGGTTGTATGTTCCACTAGCTAATTTCACCACTTAACATGCCTGAAGGAAATCACATTACTGAGGACACGCCGGGGCTTTTGATTTCAGTCTTATTTCTTTTATATCTTGCAGGTGTGAAAACTAAAAAATTTCAATTGCATTTTCATAGTCCCTTTCCCAGGATTTGGTGTGTGTATGGTCTGAAAAACAAAGCCTAGCAAATGTCTGCTTTTAAGCAGTGGGGCAACTTTCTGGCAAATCTGTGCAACAGCTCAGGCTATATTCTGCCATCTCCTCTCTTGCTTGGTACTAACACAATTGCTGTGGTTTTGTTATGCAGTATTAGAATAATTTTTTCTCAAAGAGGTGAGCATGTTTTTAGTCTTGAAATTAAAAAAGCTATAATCCAAGTTTTCATCAAGATGTTGCCAGCCGCAAGTTTCCTCGGTTTTAATCTCTCCAGCTAGAGCCAGGTGATGAAGCAGAAATATTATTAGGAAACTGTTACCGTTGCTCGGGCTGTAAGAAAACACTGTTCCATGCTGTCTGCGATCAGCTTTCTTCACAGGATCAAAAAAAATAAATTGCACTACAGTGTATAACAAAGCAGCATCGGCCTCTCTGAAGAAAGATGTCTTGCAAAGATTAAAACTTACTGCAGCTGCTGAGCTGCTCTAGCATTAGATGCCTAATCTTGGCAGAGGTTAAAGATTGTAAAAGAAACTAAGAGATGGTAAAACAGGTTTAGAAATATAAAGAGATTATAGTACTTTTTCCACTCAAATTTATTCCACTATTTGAATAGATTAACATAGATTGCAAGCTATTGTGTTGGCCCATAAGCAGGCAGAAGCTGAGGAAGTAATGTAAATTACCTGCCACTGAAAGTGAAAATTATTTAAGCCTTAAAAAACACTTCATATGATTTCAGAAAACACCGCTGTCTCTACTGTATGATAATGAGACTTAAGCTCCAGGAAGTTGCAGTTTTTTCACAGAAGGTGCCTTAGTAAATTATTATATCCCTTCACCCGGGCTACCTTTATTTTAGGAATGAAGACTTCTATTTGGTGCAAGGAGTGTCAGTAATGTTTTGTTCAATGCTATGTAAAATGTATTTGCCATTATCAGTTTTAAATAAGTAAATTCAAAAGGCCAACAGAAGCAAGTAAAGTATTTTCAGTCTGTTGATCATTTAAAGACAAACTGGAAAACTGCCTGGATTCAACCTGATGGCAGATGTATCTATTTTCTATTTGCTTGTTCCAACACAGCAAAACAAGAGTATATGTGCTGCTTGCATTTTTGCCTGGGGGACAGGGGCTTTATATTGTAGTTAACGGACCATCTACAAACAGAAAATTAATTTGGCAAGAACTCACTGATGTTGTGGAAATCAGAGAACCATGGTCCATTCTGAAAGTAATTAATCCAGCCAACAGAGAAATCAAATTTCAGTTGTTTGGGCCACGACAACTTTGGCATACAGAAAACAAGAGAAACAAAGCCCTTTTGAAAAGAGTTTACCTGCAGGGGGACATGTTACATTTTGGAAACAGCTCACACAGAAGAGTAGTTAACATTTCCAGTAATGGAGCAAGATTGAAATGTTAGTGAAAAAATACGCACCTCGCCTGGTTTTCAACTACGCTAACTACGCTATCTAGAAAAGTCACTTTTCTGTAACTGCCCATACGCTCATGTTTCCTGACAAAAATGAGGGGCATATGTCTTTGAAAGACCCAATCAGTAAACTACTGGAATTATTTGCTTTCTCAGATTCGTAGTTGGGGATTTCTTTACTGTTTGTTTACGGTCACTGGGAGAAAAGGAAGCTTCTGATCCAGAGAAGTAGCACATTCTACTTCTCTGTATCTGTGGCCTCTGTGGAACCACAACTCTTGATGTTGAGATTTTAGGGCATTTGAAACCCTGGATTCACAGTGCTGCAAAGAATTCCACTGGTGGTTTCTTACAAGAAAGGGTGTGCATGTTTTTGGCAAAAATGGATTTCAAAATCAGGCACCAGTTGTGCTGATTATACTTCCAGGTCAAGAAGCTGAATTTGTTAAAGAGGTGACTGAACACTATTGGATAATGAGGTGAACAGCAGGAAGACTGATGGCTTTCTAGTCTATTCAATGATGGTACAGAGAAACTTCAGTCAAAATTATATTCTATAAAGTCTTCTGAGATTTGTTTTAAAAAAATACATCTTGAACAGAACTATAAAAATAATTTTATCAAAAGGCATGTAATCAGTGTAAGCAAAACAACAGCCTATTAAACTTTCAGACACGGGAGGAATGCATGTGGATAGCCAACAGCCTGAATTCATCCTGCTTCAGTCAGGACCTTAAATTCTTGTCTGAGCAATAAACATAGAAGACAATTTTAATATTCAAAAACCTTAAGGTGATATTTTCTCCCATTTTAGTGATCACACACTATCTCAACAATCTGTCTTTGTGTTAGAATTTAATCTCTCTATATTGGCCCTTTAATTTGGCTGAAAAGTAGGTGAAAACAGCACTTACTGAATCTATGGACTCATGTAAGAAAGTAATGAAAGGAGAAGCTTGGCACCTTTCTCATCCTGTGTTTCAACTTGAACAGTTTCTCCTGAGGGCTAGAAACAAATATGACAGTGAAGCTGATTGTATTTTTTTGGCCTATAACATCTTCACTACTACGGATGATACATCAGGCGATAAGGTCATAATTTCATCTTGCAGTGTCAAGCTTTGACAGGAAGAACATCTATTTATTGTAAATAGAGCAAAAGTGAAAATAGTCATTGAAACATAAATGGGCAACTAATAAAGACATTTTAAAGGGATTTTTTTTAGTATCACACAATACTATAACTAGATATGATCTCTGATCTCTCACAATCGATTTCAAATAATGTGAAAATATTAAGTTTTGCTCTTTAGGAAACAGCTTCATTCTCCAGAGAGATACACTGGTTAAAAATAATGTGTTGATCAAGCAGAACGTGATTTAGGAATTCAGTTATTCTTTGCTAGACCACTAAATACATTTTGATGCACCTAGCAAATTAGAAGTTTTTAAATTAATTTATATATAAAGACAAGAGCATTTTCCCTCTAGGTAGATGCAGTGAGACACCGTGAAATCATCAAGGGGCACTCTCTATGTTCTCCACACTCTATACGCTCTAGTATTCTCATTACCCTCTGAAGACATGCATATCTTCTCTCATTAAAAAGTGGCAGAGAATTACATATAAGAGTCTAACTTCTAATGAACAACTCCTATCCAGCCAGCTGAAGAATAGAGATCACAAAGAAACTTTAGAAATAACAACCATTAAAGTCAACCTAACATTGATTGTCCTTTGCACCACAAAATTCAGTGTCATAGTTAGATATATGGCCACATAAGACTCAGAGTCTACTGTTTCGCAGGGTGCTACAGTATACTAAGAGATCAGTACCCAGAAGTGAGGATTAAAACAAACAAACAAACAAAAAACTCTTGTGTTCTATCGTATGGATTGGCTAAAAAATTTAAACTGTTAGGGCATGAATCAGCATAGGCACAGAAGCACACATTTGGCTTCCACCGAAGCAGAGGAAAATGCATTTGCAGAGAGCATTTTGCTCCCTATATAACATTGTATTCAGATAGCTTTTTTATTTTTGCTAGAAAGTAATCATTCTCACCCCTAGTACTAGAACATAATAGAATGAAAAGTACATTTGTAAAATAAGTACACAGCATGTATCCTAATTGTATAAATCCAAAATAATAGTGCAATGAATCTAAGAAGATAGTGCAGTTTACGTGACTGAGATGTCTTCATTGTCTGAACTCCAAAGTGCCTGAAGAAAACTGTGCTGGCATTAAATAAGGATATATTGCTGTTACCAAGTTGCTAACCAACAATATGATGAAATCACAGTTTGTCCAATTCTGAAACTCATAAACAACCACCCTTATAAATGGAAGAAAATCTACACATTTCATATATTCAGTTGTTGTAACTTATAGAAATAAATGAATATAGGCATTCTGCCTATAGATGCTCAGATAAAGCTCTCACTAGACTGAAGGGGAATGCATCTTCATGCACATCGATATATACAGAAATGTTTTGGGATGTAGAACCTAAACCACTAAGGTCCTAGTCCTGGCAAATATCTCAGCAGCACCTGAAGGGTTTGTCTGAGAGGAGAATTAAGTTTTGGCAGTTAAGCAACTCTACAGTGTGTTGATCAAAATCTATGCTAATTGAAAGAGGACTATCAAGGCTGGAGTGAGGAAGAGAAAGTGAAATCCAAATTTCTTCTTTCTAAGCAGAGTCGTGAGCTTTTCTTTCTGCTGCAGACGCAATTGGTGTTTTTTTTTCCTGGTCTATTTTGTACTCTACTCCTTAATGGAATATTTAACAAAAACAAAAAAAACCCCAAACCCAAAAAACGACACACCAAAACCAAAAACCAAACTAAACACAACACTCGGGCATCCCAGAACAGTGTATTTGTCATTGAGGTAAGAAAGGATACAACTGAGCTTCTCAAACTAAAGCACTCTTTACAACCATGAGCATTAAAATTATGTAAGAAATTACTACATTTAGTAGTAAGTGCTATGTTTATTGAAAGTCCTAACATGAACAACAAAGACAGGCATAGACCCATAGACTTCAGCCATTCTAGCAACATCTAGAATTATGGTCAAAAAATACTAGGCAGAACCAAAGTAGCAGAAACTTATACTACTTCAGTTGTACATATTCCCTAGGGAGATGATTTTGATTTTTAATATTATCTGGACTGAATATAGAGAGTATAAAATCCAGTGGAGAGAACATAGTTTATAAATATCTGGGGTTTGTTTCTTAAATTCTTGCCTAGTTTTATCTAAATATTCAATCTCCTGGCAAACAAACATTTAAATAAAAACAGCCTCCTAATTAAATCTTCCTTGCACATATATATATTTTATCAAAAAAACCCCACACTTTTTATCCAATTCTACAATAACTTATCCATACAAATTCTATCCAAAAAACATATCCTATCCTAGAAAAACCTCTATTTTGTTAGAAAAACTGCAACCTGATTTTTTTTTTTAACAAACAGTGGAATTCTGAAAATCTTAAGCTTAGTCTTCTTTCCACAAATATTTTATCAGGCAAGGAGGAAAGAAATCACCAAACCATACTGCCAAGTGAATCAATATTCTTAATTAAAATGTTATCTTCTAAAAAAACTGAGTGCTTAATAATGAATTCAAACATGTTTATAGGATGGATTTTGATTGCGCATGTTCGCTCTTCATTGGCTGATGAGTAAATGGATCTAATATAAAATTAAAATCTACATTATTACTGTAATTTCTTTCCCCCTTCAGCATTCTGCTATGCCACAGCTTCCTCCTGCATATATACACTTCTCTGGAAATCTCATCTGAAAAGAGACAATTTGTGTCTCATAGCTAACCCAAACAAGTGCACGTGCATAATATAAAAGCAAAAACAAAACACTAACTTTGCTGTGTAGAGAAAGATTACATGAACGCTAGTGGGTGTTAAATTTATCCCAGTGTACGCCTTGAGCTCATTGCAGAGTCTTTCAACAGAGACACATTTTGCACAGCAGTAATCCTCCAGCTATGCTCAGAGTCACAAAAAGCTGCAACAACTACTTTCCCAGTATTAACTATATCTTGCTAATTGACAGCTAAGCTTAAGGGTCACTATCACATAGCTAGCCAGCTGTGAAAAGAAAAATAGCTTCTCCCTTTCTCCTGTTCAGGGCCAATACGTAATACCACCTGTCAAGCAGAGTTTAAAACATTATTCTCATTTTTAAAATAAATATATTTGTTTTAAATTTGACCTTTTTTTTTTTTTTTTTAATATGCTTCTGCTATAATTAGTCATTACTTCTGCAAAAAGTTAAGTGAAATTTCTTCCACTTGTAACACAGAAGTCTGGACATCTGCTGTATAAATTAGTATAGCCATAATGGAAATACTGCTTGGCACTAGGGCTGCATGGTAAATATTTCAGCTTCATGTGCCTTCCTGAACATTATCAGTAGCAACCTGACTGGGGTTGGGGGGACAGGGAGGGGGAAAATCATGGGCAGCAGTCTGGACTTTATTCCTTCATATAGAGTTTTCAACAACTTCCTATCTAGGTGGTAAATGGAAGTACAAACACCAAAATATATAGATATGGACAGGGCTTACCTATGCATAGTAAACTTTGTTTTCCATTTTTGGATTTAAGGTCAAATTTTCCAAAAGCCAAAACCCAGAATGATTTCTTAGGGAAAGACACTCTTCCTTTAACCTATTATTGAACAAATAGGCTGTTTTCAAAAGCCAGCTTCACAATTGCTACCATTCTGTCATCTTAATGCCCAGGCAGACATGTACCAAATCAGCACCTAATTACACAACACTGTCAGAGACCCTGGCAATACTACTCAAGGTACAAATTTCTTGCCTTAGAACAAAATAACAGATGACAGTGGGTGCAGAATGAGCTAGCATACAGAAGCACTACCTGAACCACAGGAGCTACGGAGGTTTGTTGAAATGTGCTGGAGGCATGAGACAAACTCTAGATTGAAGATTGGCACATGTCAGAGCAATGTATTTGGCAATAGATTCTATGATGAATTCAATGCTGGCAGCAAAAAGGCAGAGGTAAATAGGGATTTGCATGAACTGGAACAGACAACTGGGGAACAGTGAAAGCTAGTTACCCAGTTCTGTATACCAATTCAATGCTTAATAAAGGGCATAGCCTACATCAGTCTCCCCTTTTAGTCATTTATAACACATGCATGTAGGTTTTATTTTCTGCAGGGTTGGTTTTTTTGGTGTGGGTTTTTTTCTTCTTGTAAACACAAGGTACAGCTTATATCCAGCCATTGAAGGAAATGGAGATAATCCTGTCCCAAGCAGCCTGCCACATAACCTAGGGTGAGTTGTAGCCACATGCTTCCAAATCTCAGAGATGCAGCTCTGGCACTCACTGAGACCTGGGACGCTTCCTACTGCTACACAGCCTGATACACAAGAGCTGGTAATAAGCTGTACCAGTGAAAGCAGCTCCTTTAGCATACAAAGCTCAAACCTGTTAGATTAAGCTAGTAAATAAAATTAAAATCAACACTGAAAAGAAGCATCTTTCACTTCACTTACAAAAACAAGCCAAGAAGCTCAATGTGATTTACTGAAATTCAGAAGTTACTTATTGAATTGTACCCAAAGTTGCCATAACAGCATATCAAGAGAAAAGTGTCTATCCAAAAAGTTCATGATATAAAGTATTTAGGCAAAAGGATAGATAGTATAGTACAAAACTGTTTTCCTTAGGGTTTGTTCTTTTTTTTTTTCCAACTTACCCCTTCATTTTTTGTCAGAGTTTGAGGGACTTGCTCATTTCACAAGGATGCAAAGTCTTCATATTCAGTTCTGTGGCTGGTACCTACAGATTATTAAATTTCTTTCCCTTTAAGCAGAAGCAAGGCTATACCAACACTGCCAAAGAAAGAATACTAGACTCAAGAGAATGTTCAGATCTTAAAAAAAAAAAAATTAACATGAACGAATGAATGCTTAAAATCTTGAATTTAATTGGCAAGTGTACCACAGAGCAACTAGGAAGGATGTATTTCCAGTTTCCATCTCTTACAACTTAGAAGCATCCCAAGGAGCAAGCAAAGGCTGTTTTAAATTGCAGGTACTCACCCAGGTCATTACTAGTATTCTGAAGATCAATACCTATGAAATCATATAACATTTAATTCCTTACTCAACTCCTCTGTACCAGTGTCATTGCAATAATTCAGATGAACAACCAAGAGCAGAACATCATTTTATCTCTGGCTCCACAGCATCAGGTAACTAAATTCTGTACAAAATAAATTCACTATAGCTGTTTCTACATGTTCATGAAATATCTAGTGATTGTCTTTCTTTTCTCCTAACACCCGTTTTAAGTACCTGATCCAAATCCCATATAAGTCAATGGAGCTCTTTCTATTTACATCAATAGACTTTGAATGAAAGTTTATGTCAGATTCTTACTGTTATCTCTGCAGACAAGTACAGAGCTTAGCCAAGAAAAAAATAATTTCTTTCCTTCTGATTTCAGGTCAGTGGGAAAACTACAACATTACTGGTAGCTTGTTTTTCTTCTCCTAATTCACTCTAATTTCTTGTAGTCCAACAGAAAATCCTTGACACAAGCAATAGATGTGCTCACTGAAACCCCGGAAGAAATCAAAACAAGGCAGTGAGCTGGACTTAGTTCAGCTACATAATACTGAGAAAGCTAAAGTCTTTTAAAAAAATACAAACAAGCTAAGTCCAGAGGATAACATAGGTAAAAAAAAAGTTGTAAAGCAGTACAACAAACCAAATTTTTCCTGAGAGCATCACACAAAGTAAAAGAGATGTACTGGGTGGAAGCTAACTCTGCCAACACAATTTAGATTGAGAGAACTTCCAGATCTCAGATATTTTTTTTTTTTTTTTTTAGTTCATACAGTACTAATAGTTTCCTATCTAGTCATTTTAAACACATAAAATCCAAGAGCAGTATACCAAAACACATAGCTGAGATATACACAAAATCCTCTGACTCCCTCTGAACCATTTAAATATCGAATATAAGATCTTCTGTACCAACAGTCACAAAACAAATGCAAGTTGCATGCCTTCTAAATAACATATCTATTTTCATATATATAAACCATATCTCAATCCCCAGATTTTTGAAGTATTGTTCTTTTATAAAGAGTCCTCAGATAATTGTATATCAACCAACCCACACTCTCAAGCCACCCTTGAAATCAGGTACAGGGATGGAAAACTCAAACAGAAAGGGATAAGAAAAAAGAAAGCAAGCAGTGAGGGTAGTGAGTAGGATATTGGTACAAAAGAAAAAAACAAAACCAAAACCTCATTGAGGTATGTTTTGCCTTCCATTACCTATATATGTAAGCTTCATACAACCTTAAGCTACTCTTATTGTTTTATTTTTACCTTTGCTTTATTGTCTCCCAAAGATTAAATCTTGCCTGTCATTCCAAGAAACACACAGAGTCTCTCCAAAAATCAAACTTGACAGATGACAAGGAGAAATGAGGTATGATATTCTAAAAGGAAATGAAGTAGGTTTGACAATTTGGGAAACAAAAGGTGTAATCAAGAAGAGTGATGCGGTAGCAGAATTTTAGGTGACTTAATAAAAGAATATACTACGTTTTAAGAAATAATTTTAATACGAAAGCAGCAGGTGGTGTCAGCAATACCAATTTAATGAGAGTATCCCATGCTTTTTAATAAGCTAGTGCCTCACCAACAGCAAAATCATTCAGATGAGAACAAATGGTATTGTGGAAAATAAACCAGACTTCACAGTTCTACATTAAAAAAATAAATAATGTATTAAGAAGAGAAGTGAAATACCAGACAAAAGACAACATTTAGTTAATATATTTTATGGTCAACTTATATTATGGTCAAGTTGATAATATTTTCTATGAATTTTTGAGACTGATTCATAGCTCTCTAGTAAGAAGCCCACAGCAATCAATACAACACTTTCAGAAACTTACAGAATATTTTGTCACAGACAGTGGGTCTTACCGACCTTCAGTCATCTAAAAGTTAGGTTTAAGCTAGTTTTAAGCCAATTTAAAAGAGTCTTTTATCACTGTAGGTTACTCGAATTTGTTCTCCCATGTGGGAGGAATTTCATCGTAACACAAGTGTCCTCGGATCATTAATGAAGTGACTGAGATGGTAAGCATTGCATCAGACTAATACAAACACAAATGCACAGACAGGCAAAGAACACGTCAGGTAAGTTGGGAATTTCCAGCTAATCAAATACTTACTACATGTTCTAAATTTATGATGTTCTCTCACCCTTCCTTCATTATGCTGCCAAAAAAAGCTACTGCATAGATGTACCTGCTGTAAATCAAAAACAATCAACAATTTAATGAGTAACAATTTAAAATTACAAGGTCAATAGCTATGTTTATCCAATCCATCCTATCCTGCACAGACATGAATAAAAATGCTCAAAATGAAACCTCCTCTCCAGCCACTGAATTCCCTTTGGAACATGGAGCAGCAACCAACAGTGACTTGTTTTGATTAATCCCTCAAAACAATTATCACTGAACAGTTTAGGAAAAATGTAAGTGGCAGGAAATATAAATTGCTTATTAAGGTTTTGGAGGGTCTTCGGACCCTTTATTCAAAGCTGTCTGCTATTACCTGTTATGTAGCACTTCAAACATCAAAATAATACTACTATAAAATATGAATGTATCTTTTATCATGTATCTTCCAATTTTTTTTAGATTCACACAGTGATATAATAAATTACTATTATTGATTGACCCTCCAGGAAGGAAAAAACAGCCACAGACATGGCCAATTGTTTAGCCAATGTATCTGAGAAACATTACTGTGATTTGCATGTTTCCTCATATTGGAAAATTATTTGCTGAATATACAATGCAGAGACATAACGTATATTTACTTATTCTTCAAATAAATGAATAGTAAGCCCTTTACCAGGCCTTTTAGGTCTTGTCTGGCTCTCCTTCAAGATGTATTGCTACATATTAACAAGGACTTGCTCAGTTTTCCAAACAATAGGGAAAATTTCTAATTTGTCAGCAAAGGTCCCTCTGAAGTACTCATACTGGCTTCTTACTCAAATGACAAGTACAGGTACTTTCTCATGGAGCTTCACCCGTCCTCAATGTTTATCACTCCCCAGTTTTTCTAGGCACTCTAACCAAAGATGCCCAAAGCAGAAAGAGAACTGAAGGAGTCACATGGTAGAATGTGGTGGGCACTAGGGATTACTCTGAAAGAGAAACTTCAGCAGTCAGAAGAAATACTGACTACTAAGAGACATACCTGACAAATGAAACAAATGAACAAAAACTCGACAAAGGTATAGAGAAACATGCAAGGCAGGGAAAAAAGGGTGGAAAGGAGAAGTGATATTTCAGAAAACTTTATCTGAAGGGAGGTAGCAACATTGTTTTGGAATGTAGTACACAAAGATTTGCGTATCATTGGTTTGTTTGATGTGGAATATTTCACTACTTTTTTATAATACTAAATATTTTTCTCCGTTAACAACTTTAATCTGTAACTTCCCCAAAATGCAGCTTATGACATGCCCAATGGTAGCTGCAAGCAAGCTAAGGGGCTACATAACTTTACTATTTCATTTGTGTTCGGCAAGTAGATGCATTTAAAAAATACAAATATTTCTAAACAATATTTTGCCATTTTAAGAACTGCATGATTACTATGCAACAGTATGAGAAGAAAGGTATAGGTCTGTTAAGATAATTCTGTGATATAAACTTACGTTAACAGATTCTCTACACGTTTCAATAAAATTTTATTCACATTAAAACTACTGAAAAAATACAATAAATGAGGTAGGAACAGGTCTGTACTGACTGAGGACATGTCTGTAGTTTAATGAATTAATTATATGTGTAATTACTTAAGTGTATTAATACATAATAATACAGATGATCACTGTGTAGGAATGAAAAGCAGACACATGTCATCTATTTACATTTCATGATAAAACTCTTATCTATTACATTTGCGTGCCCCAAATTCAACAGTTTTCACACTTCAACAGTGATTCCCAGGAAGCAGTTTGGGCAGTACAGACTGTTATCACATGTAATATTTTATTATGACAAGTTTGAGTTCCTTTTCTACCTGTTACTCACCATCAACCAACATGAAACAAATCCAAAACTATAAATTCCATGTTATAGCCCCACTGCAAGGGGTCTATAACTTTTCTAAGAAAACTTGGTTAGAATCACACATTAAGTTAATGAATGCAAACTACTGGAAAAGCAGAGGGAGAAGATTGTGGAGTAATAATGACAGGGAAAAACAGCCATGTAAAGAGATTGTTCTCTCTGATTAACCACCCTAAATTTGTATTCCCTCCTCTGGGATTGGTCAGAACACAGCCATCGATGTAGTGCAGCATCTGGGGCCCTTTTGCTATCTGTTAGGCCATAATACCATTCTGGATCAGAAAAAAAGTAAAGTCCTATGCGATGGCAGTAAACAAAGTATTTTGGGGAGGGATTGTCCACAGTGGTAATACCACCATTCATATATCCCTATCAAGTTGATATCTGCTGTGCTGTATTGCACGAAACATTTTAATACTCATTTAGAAATACACAGAAGTTTGACTTCAATAAACAGAACTTCTGATGTTTCATTACACATTTTCTAGTCTGTTCTAATATTCTGTAACATCAAGAAAATCATTAAATTAGAAAATCTCTGTTCACATTTTTGTTCTGAATGGATTCTTTTCAGTAATTTCTAATCTGGTGCTTCAAAGATGAAATGAGCCATATTAAATGTCTATACGTGTCTAGTATAGACTAGATGTTTGCAGATGCTCAAATAAACAAATTGAACTCAGCATACTCACAACTGAGAGAAGTCCTGTATCTTCACTGAAGCACGTAATTTTTTTCTCTGCAGAGAGGAGAAAAAAACTTCCCCAAGAAGTAAAACTTCTTTGCAGAAGTCAAAGTACCTTTTGCTGATGAAGGTTAAGGGGTTATTTCGTGTTTCCCCACCCTGGCCCCAGATTCCCTCCATTCTCAAATATATCAATGTCCAAGTAAGGTATCTACAAAGACTGCAACTATCAATCCCCTATAATAATTATACAGTACAGTGGAACACATACAAATAATTAGAACATCCATCAATTATGTTATTACTTAATCTAAATACATATTTAGTCAATTGATGATGAAAGAGTCCATACTCATCTGTCTGCTTCTTGTATTAAACTTATTTTTTAAGATTTTCTTTTCAGCAGGACCAAAAAGCACCCAGTGAAAAGAAGGATCATTCTGCACTTGTGGGCACTGTGAAAATCCATTAGTAACAATACATTAGTTAGAAAGCTTTAAAAAAATTTCAAAAAATACTATGAAGCTTCACAAACTCTGAAATGCATTTTTGGTCACCTTCTTAATACATATATATGCCTACATATATACAGACTCAAAAAACATTCATGTGGAAATCCCTAAAATATATGCACCAGATTAAAAAAAGGAACAAACACCACACGGATTTGTCCCATGTATGAGAAAAAGCCTCATCAAATAGTTTTCTTTTACACTTGGTCTAATCACAAAGCTCAGTGGCTTCAGTCTGATATATGTGGCTTCTACTAAAGCACTAAATTGCTACCTTTATCTGCACCCCAAAACTCCACTAAAGCTCCAGGTTAGCCATCATGGCATAAAATGTACAAGCAGATCTAGCCTGAAAAAAAGGGGCATGATATCAACATAAGCTTCTTTTTGAGATATTACTTTAAACAGCTTTAAAGAGAAATCCACACAAACATATCACATTATTTTCCATGGGCAAGCAGAATAAAAATCGGGACATCCTACCATCAGTGACATTCAGACTAAAGCTAGAGAATACACAACAGCGCTTATACATAGATCTGGGGATGCCTATTTACTTACTATTTAACAAGGGGATTTCTCTGTTTTCCCAGAATTTTGTTTTTACTTTGCAACAGCTTTTTTTTTTTCTTTTTGCCCTCACTTTTTTTTTTTTTTTTTAATTCTTTCTTTCTATACAATAGAACGTGTGTGTTAGTTCCAGGGACAAACATGATTTTTTTTAAACTTCTGCATTCATACCAAACAACAGCGGCAGCTTGGATGTAATCTGTTTCCAAGCTGTGTATCATATCTGACTCATCAAAATGAAATCAGGAAATATAGCTGAAGTATATGAGCCAATTACTTTTAGGCAAGTTATCAAGTAGATGTAGCAGTAAAATCAAATCAGATAACCTACTGCATCTTAATTACTAGCAACGTTCTCTCTTGCTTATGAGAATCTAACTATTCATTAATTCTGAGCAATTAACAATAATGAAATGAAAGTCTGTGATGCTGAAGTTTGGAATTAGGTCTGTCAGAGTTCAGTAAAAGATGCAGGAATTAACTTCTTAACATTTTCTATCAAGAACCCTTCATGTGCACCGTAGTGACAAATTATTTACTATAAATGTATGCAGATCAGGATACTGAAGTCTGAAGAAGCTACTAAAGCAAATGTTTGTTCTAGACACATGGGTTGATGATACCTTTTATGTCTATGTACTCTATGCAGCAGTGTGTTCAAAGTACAAGAGTGCAACTCTCCATTCACAATGTGCTCAGGGGTGCTATTACAGTATCATGAGAAAACAGCTGTGTGGATCTATGCCAAAAAAATAGCAGAAAAAACATAGTTTTGCCAAGAAACATTTGTTTATATATTCTATTTAAGCCTAACAAGCCTCTGGATCTTGCTTGCATAAATTCCCTATTACTCAGGTCTGTTCCAGTTGTAAAGTATAATCACTCTTTCCTTCAAATGTATCACTAAATGCAAACATAGTCCATGAGAATCTTCTGCACTTTTTAAATAAGGTATAATCCAACCGTTCAACTATATGCTATGAAGTCTTCAATAACGTAATGGATAGCAATTCATCAGGATCATAGACTCGTGCAACTTGTATTGCATAAAATAACAAAACCAGGAAAGGGAAACTAGAACAGAAACGGACAGTTTATACGGTATAGAGTCTTGACATTCCTCAGCCTGCCTTAGATAAAGAAATTTAACATTCTTTGAAGTAATTTTATTTTTCAACAAATTAATGTAACTTCATAAAAAAACCTTTAATTCATTATTGTTATATGATCTAAATTAATGAGAACTTACGTATTTGGCTATTCAATCTTACCACTATAAACGCCTCACTTGCATAAGAACTATTTTTACTCATGTTGTGTAAAGACTACTACCAAATTTTAACAAAGTTAAAAACTTAAGCTCTACCTTTAAACTTCTAAATTTCTGCTTGAAATATATTGGAAAAAACTATTTCTATTATTTAGTGCTACCAGTAAGAAAACTGATGAGAAGTCCCTGAGGAGACATTAGGGAATATTTTCAAACAGTGAACATGGTGAGTAACTAATTTCTTTTCCTAATCAGAGGCACATCTACTTCTACAGGAAGACTTATTATGTTATATTCTACTTGAAGGTTAATTAGAAAATAGGTTACCAAGGGCAAAAGGTTCTGGAGGTATAATTTTTGTCTTAACTTTCAGTGATATGATATGATGTATGATACAGTTTAATCAAAAAACTTTGAAAACTAGAAAAAAATCCATTATTTGCAAGTTCTATGAATAGAAAACCATCTTATTCAAGCCATTTTTACAGATACAGCAAAGTGTCACATTTAACAACACGAGCCACACGGCAACTTACTGGGACCAGTCCTCTCGCTCCACATTCTCACTCTGAACTAGTTATTTTTGCAGAAAATCAAAAAGTTTACACTTACATCACTATGAATAGTGAAACAAACAGAGAAATTCACAAAGTGCAAATCCCTCCAGGTCTTTGCAAGCTATTATTTGTCAGTGCAATAATCCACTAGGTTGAGCCACTCAGTTTCCCAAGTCTAAAAGTCAAAGTTCTCTCCGTTAAGACTTTCTAGTATTTAAACCTTCATGAAACATGTCTTCTTTCCCTCCTCTTCCTGGGACAAAATAGCAAGACAACTTCTCTGTTTGCCTTAGCAAGTTTATCACTTAATAAATGTTCTAAATCATTGAATCAAATGCCTTTTCATCTTCTTTATTTTCTAAAATTCTTAATAAAGATTTAGATAATACATTAACTGGTTGCAGGTAGCTACAGTTCCTCCACAACCATAAGCTTTTCTTACTAAACCAATCACTTGGTGATTTCTTCCAGGCAACACAGAAAAGCTTCTCCTTCTTGAAACAGCAGCAGCTGGGTTTACATCTTCTCTTCCCATGTTCTTGAGTGAAAACATCTAAATACAATGCTTTGCTTCTGTGGATATTGTACTGCCTTCAGTCTTTACACCTTAATCTCTTTGAGTTTGTATATCTTCTCTGCCCTAGTAACTTTACATTTTCTCAGCATTAAATAGATATATATTGTAACTTGGTAAAATCATTTTTTTGGTACACTACACCTGTTCAAGTGACCTGGGTCAGGTCTTTTTACAATCTGAAAATATGTGTACATGTATGTGTTGACTTTCTGCCACACTGTATAAGTATCACAAAGGGAAATAAAGTCCCGCATTTTCCTTCAAAATCAGACTTCTGTAAAAAGCTATAAAGTTAAAAAAATATATTACACAGCTTCTCTAGGACAGTATGCGGGTCATACAAGTCAATTTATGTTTCATCAAGGCACTTTTGAAATTAATTCATTGAATTAATCACCAATTAGTTTAAAGCATAAAACATAAGTTAGTCCTTAAATGATTTACTAGATTATTCTCCTGGAATTTTGCTTGAGGGAAAAAAAAATCATATCAGAATTCTACCCAAGATCATTTAGAAAATTTTGGTTATTTCAATTACGTAAATTGCAATTAAGTACTAGCTAAAATGCCAGTACCACAATGAGCCAAGCCCATGCATCAGTGCATTTTAAAATCCACCAATCAGAACTGAAACTTTAAATTAAGACACCCCCGCCACTCTTACCCACTCACTTCACTAGCATCTACTAAGGGAAATCAATACTAACAGAACTGCAATCTGTTACATCCTAGAAGCAAGTAGAATGAAGGAAGCTTTTTTTGAGTTGGTCAACAAACCCTTCCATATTTATTTGTAAAAAATCCTGACCCTACAAACATCTAGCCTGATATGGTGATGATGAAGTTATGAACATCTGCTGCAGGTTGCACAACTGGCCTGCATAGAATTACAAGTAGCTTGACACACAAAAGCAGACACACCATTAAAATAAATGCCTGAAGTTACTAGCTTTTGTATAAATTTCCTATTCTTTGGTGAGTGTGATGGATTGGTCTGTTAGGCTGCACAGAGCCCCAGATAGGTAGCAGGATAAAGGGGTAAATAGGTAATGGACGTTACTCATATAGAAGTCTTCTAAGTCCCAGAGAAAAAAAGAAAAACAAATCAAACAGAGTTTGCTCTGCAGTGATGTTTACTTCTTTTCTCTTGCTACTTCTCCATAGCTAAAACAATACACTTTTTACCTTAGGGCAATGCATTATTGAAGAGAGAGCATCGTGTTGGTGAAAAGCTATGAGATTACTTTAGATGAAGCTGATTGGCTCAAACCTTTTAAACTCACAAATTACAAAGCCTACACCACTAGAGATTTACTTCAATTTGAAAGTTCAGCTTAGGCAGAAGCCTGTTTCAGTCCTGAGGGCAACTACTCTAATCTGGGAAATTTCTGAAGTTTAAGTAGTTTCTGAAACTGGCACAATAGCTGTATGCCCTTCTTTTGTGTTCTCCCCCCACCCCACTGCTTCTTTTTCTTTTCTTTTTTTTTTTTTAATGAAGATTCATATGGTTCTCAATACCTATGCAGTGGACAACACAAACTTCTCAAAGGAAAGTTCGCTTAAAAATATATCACTAAAAATTCTATGAGAATCAGATATGACTGCTGTATAGGAACACTTCATCTGGCCTGAAGAACCACATCTCTGAACTCCACTGACACTCCCTCAATGGTGTTCTCAAACTGGCTGCACCCAACACAAAGTAGGAATCAGTGGTTGATGTTCAGCACAAAAGGACTGCACAAGAAAATCCTAATATTTTGCACTAAGGTTTTTCTATTTAAAGGAATAACGGTTTGGCAAAAGCGTTTCATAAGTAGATTACAAGCAGACGCAATTTTATAAGTAGATCAAGAATGGACAAGTTTGCACAAATTCCGACAGACCTAATACAGAGCTGAACTGCATAGAGGTACATAAAAGTCAAAGTTGATTAAGCTACATATATATGCACATTGCTAGAGTAATCATCAGAAAATATGAAAAAATTCTTTTATTATCAGGAAATTTCAGTGAAGACATCTTTTCACTGCTCAACTGTAATGAAAACAACAGGCAAAGCATTAGAAAGCCTAAGGAATACCTCAGACGTTACTGAAAAGACTGCAAATCCTATTATAAAAGTCAATAGTGCTCATGTAACTCCTAGTATGTTCTGCTCAGACACACTTTTTCAAAAAGAGTAGTATAAGGATTTAGAGGGTTTACCAAAATGGAAAAAAAAAAAAAGTAACTGCAAAACAGAAACATTCCAAAGTACTTCCAGCATGGTTGACCGAGGAATTAAAAAAACAACAAAACAAAACAAACAAAACAAAAAAAAACCCCAAAACCAAACAAACCAAAATAAAACCCAACCCAAAACCCAACTTGTTTGTATAGTGTTCCTTTTTTTCTTTACCAATTCCTTCTCACCATCAGCTTCTTGCTAAATATCAGTTAGTGTCATATAGCAAAACCTTGAACAGTTTAGGATTTTCATCTTTGGGTTCATTTTTTGTTTTGTCTCTGAAACAGTCAAGTCACAAAAATATACTTTCACATTCCTTAAAAAGGAGCACGGACTCATTCCACAGATGGAGAAGACCTTTTACAGTTACTACTATTTTTCATTTGTACTGATTTCATTCCAAAACGCTTTAAAAAATTGTATCCCCTCTTAGTGCACAGACACAGCAACATTTCTCAGAGATTCCAGTGTGAAACTGAGGAATGAGTCCAAGAGAGTATTAAAGGGGCAGCTGAAGTTACCAGTGCTATCAAAATTATTTTTTAATTATTAAACTATTCTTAAATAGAATTTTAGATTATCCTTTTCCAACTAATCCTGTTGGATTTAAACTTTTTTTTCACGCAATTACTTAATAAACAATTAAGAAAATGTCATAAATGTTATTGTAAAATTTAGTCATATGTTCACAGGTTTCAAGAGTTAAGACCAAGGTGATCCATGGCTATGCTTTTTTTTCCTTACTTTTCTCATTGGGACAATGGTCTTTAAAGCCATTCTAGAAGATTCCTAAAAAAATTGTAAGATCGGTTTTATACACTTTATATACACACTAGCTAGTGTGTGCACTAGCCACAAAACAAGTTATAGTCAAACAGTGGAACAAGTTTGCCCAGAGAGAATGTAAAATCTTGGTCTGCAGAGATACTCAAAACCCAACTAAATGTAGTCCTGGGCACCCTGCTCTAGCTGACCCTGTTTGAGCCGAAGCATTGAACTAGGTAATCCCAAAAGGTTCTTTCCAACCTCAATGATTCTGCAATTTGTGATTACCTTAAAGAGGCAAGAGAAGAGATTGTAATCTGACTGACATATTTTGATGTCAGATATGTAACCAAATATGAAACTTCATTAAAAAACATGAAGTGGACAGGTTATGCAAACTTCAATTACTCCCTCTCCATTCTAAGAAAGTATTGTCATGCCTAAAATCTTGTATAATCAACAGTAGGAATCCTAAGTCTTATCTTCTAGTTAAAGTGTCAGTAGTTAAAGACCAGCAGCGAATCAAAGCTTAGATTTCTCATATGTGCGTTTATAGAAACTAAATGCTATATATTAATATATCTAATAATCAACCTTCAGATCATAAAATTGTAAAAAATAATATTGACATCACTTTGAAATATTGGGTTTCCTTTTATTCAGTAAAATAATAGCTTATGGGTACAATTACTTGTAGCCTTTCTTAAAGATAACCAGTTCTAATATCATTCAAGGATCGAGTACATCATTCTTCAAACTCACGTGGATCTTGAGAAGCCTTGTAAAAGTAATACTGCGTTGATTCAGATTTCTGGATGGTAGACAAATAGTTTCTATTTACTATTCACAGACTTTAGTGTTGAAGAAATACTGGATCAAAACGCGGTTTGGGAATATGAGATTTTTGTTCCTCCCCCCCCAAAAGGACAGTGTTTTCCTCTTGTATATGATTCACAGCCAAAATAACATCCAGAAGCAGTGCACAAAATTGCAAAACAGAGTTGCAAGTCACCTCACACAGCATTGTTCTGTTCATTGGCAACAGAAACATTTGTACATTCATCATAGAACATACAGAATACTTTAAACCACCATCCAAGCAGCAGAACTTTAAGTCACAATGAGTCTTCTATAATTATTCATTAACTGTATATTTGCAGATGTTCATACAGTACTTCCAAATAAAGCAACAGGGATTACTACAATCCAAGCATAAAAAGAATTTCTTATTCACAAAATCTGGTTTCCTAATACTCTTCTAGAAAGGAAACATTTCTAATGTTCTTTTCTATAATCATAAAAAAACCCAAACCAAAACACCACCAAATGAAAAGAAACCACCGCCCCACACACACAGAACACAGAAACACAGAATCTGTCTATTCAGTAGATTAAAATCCACAATACAGAGCCTGTATGTATATATTCACCGCATCCTTCTCGTCCTCATCGTATTTCCTCCAAAAGCCTTGGGATAAGAGCTGGTAGAAGGAATAATATCCCAAATGTTTCCTTTTTAATGTGTTTTTCATGCATTTTTGCTTGTGTGTGCATATATATACACACACACAAGTTTCCATTTCATTTCTATTATCACTCTAAAATATACTCCATACACTATATTCCAGAGAAGTATCAAGTGTACAAAAGAGCAGAAATAAATAGCAATATGTGAAATGGAGGTATCTGTACTTATCTGAATCCCAATACTTGCTACTGATCTGCAAACATATAGCAGAAAAGCAATCTTTACTCCTTGTTGATCACTGACTGCCTAAAAATTGCCATGGTAATGCCGAAGCCATTCAAAAGCATCAGAGTTTGGATGTTTATGTGGTAGAAGGCTGTCTATTATGTGCAATGTATATTACTTGAAATCTCTGAATACCTAATTCCTGCCCCAACATAAGACTTGCTGAAGTAATTGGAAAATACACTGCAGCCAAGCAACCTATTTCAGAACTACAGTGTATATTGTCTCATTCTCCTTCATACGGAAAAAACAGATGAGAAGTAACATAATCTAATATTGCCAATAAGACCGATTGGTTCAAAAATATTAATAATAAAACCACAGCACAGTAGCTGCAGCTTTCCACGGATGAAGCATTTCTCTAGTGACAAGAGCACCACCTATAGACTTAGAAAACCCTGTCGTTGTGTTTGCTCTTAAAACACAGCAGCTTAGTTTCTAGTCTTTAAAACTGTGAAACGTTTCACTTGTCACAAAATAATACTTAACAATAGTACAGTAATTGTACAGAATTTATATCAGCTAAGGGTCTGGCCCTATTTCCTTAAAAATAGTTACATTTTTCAAATATGAGCTCCAGGGAAAAAAAAAAAAAAAAAGTTGATAAAGACTACAATATTTGGCTTGAAAGGGACTTTCAGCAACATTGCCTTTTAACAGTCCTTAACAGACAAACGGATATATAACAATAAATATATACTAAGACAAAGATATCTGTATGAGTGGGTGTGGAAACAATAAAAACACTGAATGCTATTAAGTTACCTTTAACATTACTGTACCCTTTCTGTTTTGTTAGCTACACATGCCCTTACAATGCAATAAGGAACAGATAGTAAATCCTTTATTAACTTGGCAAGGGCTCAGTTATTCCACTAGTTTCACTGAGATCAGTGAGGCTGCACGGGTCACACAAGAGGTTCACAGTTTAGTCCTGAGGAACTCATTTCAAGATCTATGCAAACTTTGACCTATATATACTGATAATTTGATAATATTGTAAAATAACAAAACATTAACATGTTCTGCTAGTATCACAGAATCAATCAGTACAATTCAACTCACTTTGCTTAAAATAACAATCTTTTCACTTTATGGAAGCAGATAAAGAATTTTCTGTTTCTACAAAAACATCAAGATACTAGGTGGCTAAAAAAGTTAATTTAAAGAAGGATGCTGAATTAAGGAGAAAAAAACCCCAAGCAAACTGCTTTTTCAATAATTTAATGAGTAGACACACAAGAACAACATTGACTTGCTCCTAATCGCTGCTAGTAATTTTCTACTTTGAAAAAAGGTTAAACTAAACCAGAACAGGGTGCACTTTCAAAAAAAGGTTTTTAGAAATAACCACAGAGAATAATTTTTCTGAAGACTTAGTCACAATTAACACTAGGCATAGGCAAGCTCTAGTTTCATTTTGTGCCTATTTACATAGTGTGTAACATCTATTGAAACACACTTCACATTTACATCTAAGCCACATAACATAGGATGAAGTTTTCCCTTTCAGAGCTATTGGTCATGATAGGATACAAGAGGCAAAACTCTCACATTTTCTGTCTTTTTCATGTCAAAATAGTGTGACATTACCATCACAGAAAGCCTAATGCCTTTCTTAGCTAGTAAGAAGAAACACATGTAAAATGCTCTAGTGTTTTTCTTTGTTCGAAAAAGCAAATTTACAAAAAAAAAAATCGGTCATCTGAGTAAACTTACTAAGAACAGACTCCTTTATGTGTAAATTTTAGGCCAAGAGATTTGCAAAAATGCAGAGATTAGCACTACAGTCACTCGGTCCTTATCTGAAGTGATTAAAAAAAATATTAGTATTTACTGGACCTAAGTTTGACCTTGCAGCGATGTAAATCCAGTTTCCCTGGTTTATTCCACTAGGATAAAAAGGTTCACAGTTTCTTGTACTCTGAATAAATTCCTGTAAATCATCTGTTTCTAGTTCTGTTCATTCACCCCTGTTCAAGACTGTATATGACAAAAAAAAGAGACCATACTTAACTACAAAGCCCTCCTCAGAAGCCTGAGCTAGTGGGTCACTTAGCAACTAGCTGGCCAACAAAACCTAGGAAAACCGGCTGCCCTCCAAAAGGATCTAATAGTAAGATTTAATAGTAAGGAGGACAACCTGCTGTTGGGGAACCATGAGGAACATTTAGAAGACAATAATCAAAAGAGTTTTCATCTTCACACAACCCTGTGAACAAAATTCAGTGGTTCAGCCACAAATAAAACTTCAAGGTCAGGATTGTCTTTCACCCATAAGCATCTCCAGATGCTTTTGCAAATGCACAGGTGTTAAATCTTGGTCACTGCACTTTCTCTTTTTCCCTCATACATATTATTTTTATTATTTAATTTACAATAGTGCTGAAGAGTTCCAAGTTGTAAAACATGACCCCACTATGTGGGAACTGGAGAAAAGCAAAATAAAAGGAGAGTTGTTGCCATGCGTACAAATTATTACCCATGGTCATATAATATTTTGTAGAAGACAGAAGACTTTGGACATTATAACCAGACCAACAAAGGAATACCAAGCAAAATCATCTCTTGGCCCACTTGATAATATCAGCACACCAGGCAGATGTCCACGTATTCCTGAGTTAAAAGTAATTTTTATATGATATAAAAGAGTACCTTTACAGATACTTTGCAAAGCTCCTCCGCCTTTAAGAAAGCTAATATGACTGGCAAATTTGAAAGGAGTAATGACCTTTGAGGTATGCAAAGACTCCTAATAGTATAGCAACTAGTCGTTTATGCACTAGAAAACAGAACGGGTCTAAAATTGAAAAACTGGAAGTTCAATAACTAGTGATGCAGACAAAAATGACGAGTTCGAAAAGTCACCCTTGCAGCAGCAATCTTGACAAAGATGAGCAGGAAAGCGTGAATTTGTCAAAGGTGGAACTAAGGAGTTATGAAATGATGGGATTCTGACTGAGAGTATCAATTATGTGGATTGATAGGTTAGGGCATGTCATAGAGATGTTATGCAGAAGAAACGTGAAAGAGCTACAGATGGCCTGAAGGTGAAATGCTAAACAAGTTCTTGCCAAAGACCTGTGATTCCTACACAGAATAGAAGTTTCTTCACAGCTTGAATCAAGCTGTTGCAACACCTATGTACACTGGGAAAATTCAGGGAATCCAAACAGTTGTTGTATAATACTGTATTAGACTCCCAACTGATTGAAAACAATTTATTATTAAACAGCAATTTAACTTTTCATTCTTTTTTATTAACTTCAGGACATAACTATACTACTTAATTTAAATACAAAACAATTCATGATTAGAGGCCACTGGAGAACTGAAATTACAGATCTGAGTAAGAAAACACCGGTTTTCTGATTTGTTCATATTAACTGGCAATAAACATGTAATAAATCTATGCAATCAACACTAAACTCATGAAAATAACTGCCTGGCAGAAAGACTGACTGTCAGATGAGAGCTCAGTATAGTAAACTAAAAAGTAATGTCAGAAGCTAATACTTTTAGAGCCTCCTACAACCAGAAAATCCAGTTTGAACAGGAACGATTTTAATTATTTTATTCTTTTACAAGGTAGACATTTCTGATGACTAAAATTACCACGAGAGAGGCAAAAACCTCTCACCCTTACATTTAATTCCACCCCACCCCATTTATATTGGGAATTGTTTCCTTAACTGTTGGAGGAAAAAAAAAAACCAAAACAAAAAACCACACAACATATTTCTAGCCCAAGCAGGAGAAACACATTTTTCCCTTAAGCCAGGCTCACACTGAGGATAGCCATTAGATTTTCTTTTGATGGATTTTTCTCATTTATTTAATCCACCAAGGGTCAGTAGGGTAGTTGCAGGAAGCACATTTGCCAACAATCAAGTTGTGATTATCACAATTGTGACTTTTTGCTTTTGCCTGCCCAGGCAGAAAACAAAAAATATTGAATCTAGACCACTGTGCAGCAGGCTCCTGAAAAACACTACTAAATACATGTGTGTGCACTTATATTCATAAGGATAAGATGATGCAATTTCTTTTAATACAATGTCATGGACATGATCTTACTTTACGCACAGTTGGAAACAAATCGCTAACAATGTCAGGAGTCAGAAAGAGCACCTGATTCAATGTAGTTTCCAAATCAATGAAAAGCATTTCAAGCTTTCTAACTGTCAAGGTTTTTTCTTTATCACTTGTCACCATATTAAGCAGCTCTGTAGTTTAGGGACACCATAACTCTGGATTTTCTCCTGCCTTTTGTGAAATTATACTTCATTGGTGTGAAAACATCCCCTATTCTCTCTCAGTCCTAAATAGCCATTTTTAGAATCTAGTAGATAGCCTCAGGTAGAAGCAGAAATCAGTGTTTGGATCTTGGTGTCAGTTTCATTTACCAAATCAGCATATTTCTGAATACATAAGAAGCAAAAGGGGATAATCCTTCTATTCTCTTCTTTCCCCAACTTGAAGTCCTTCCTAGGAAGCACTATATCTAAGAATCATCTGAAAGTTTTTGCTGTGGGTTCAAACTCTTTGATGTTGCTGTGTTTCTATAATTTCAATACAGATGCTTCCAAGAGTTAGTGCTCTAGTTCCTGCTGTACACACAGTTACTGCTCAGGAGTCTGCATGTAACTACAGTCTGGTGATTATTCCAATTCATAGCTTTTTCCATAAAGAAGATGATTTACACGTGATTGCAAGCAATGGAAGGGAGCTACTCGGCAACAATTTCACTGGACTAAGCCTTCACTTGACCACTTAGCTAGGCTGCTATCAGGGAATTTATTTGCTGGATCCCCTATGTGCCCACAGGCCCTTGAGTCTACGGAGAGCCCAGCTACTTCCCCCTGACTTTGGGTCATTCAAGCCCTTTCTTGGGCAACAGGCTGTGCTAGCACCTGACTGCGACTGTTTTAACATACAGTCTGACAAATCCAGCTCTGCTTTTCCAGCCCTGATTCCTCACCTTCTTCTTAGTCATTCTTTTTTCTCAGAATCTCAAAGGTTCAAACCATTTCATTTAAATTCTTCCTTATAATAGCCTCTAATCTTCAGATGGGAAACAAAACCATAGTAGAAAAATGGACACATTCCTGTTGATAAACATACTACAATTATTTAAGAAAGTTTTATGCTTCCCTAAATCACACTGGATTTTATGTCTTTTGAATACTCTCATTGTTCAAAGTGTCTTTCCACTAGGATTCCTTGCAAAGAGTATTGTTCAAGCTGTTGTTAGGTTAATCCGACCTAGTTTAGTATTTGAAATTCTCTTCATAAGTCTCTCCAGGCTTGCAATTCAAGGAGATCTCAAGCTTAAGAAAAAGAAATTCTGAAATTTATTTATAAAACTCTCTGAAGTTAAAAAAAAAAAATTCACAGCACCTTTTGAAGCTTTTGTTCTGTACTAGAACAAAATCAAAAGCCTGCTGATACTCTGTTTTTGCAGAAAGTCTATAAAATTCAATTAGTTTTTCTGTTGAAGAAGCCTTCCTGGCTAAGCTTCATGGTAATCAATACAGCCCCATGGACTGTCTTCAATAGAAGGGGCATCAACAGAAGCTGAAGAATTTTGCCAAGTTGTCCCAACCACAGTAAAACCATTCCACAGGCATTTTGACAAAGTCACTAAGCTTTTCTTACAGAAGCGTTAAAGTTTTGGACAAATGTAATATCATTACGAGAAAAATATTATAGCACTTACTTGTTATATAATTTGGAACAATATATCACACACACACACACAAAAAAAATATCAATTTTACACTAGGCTGGCTGGGACATTTAACAAAGAATTCCTATGTACCACAATCCAGAGTGCTATAAAATTGAAGCAAAATTAAATAATATCTTGGTGCTTCAAGTAACGAAGCAGCAGGTTTAGAATGACATTTGTCAGAAAAAGTAATCAGCAGTGGAATGTGAAATGCATAAAGACTATCTGAATTGAATTAATTTATAATTGAAAACAGGTATTTATGTCTTTGATGGCATGAACAAGTAACTAGTTAGAAATTTTTGTTCAAATAAAGAAATAATTATTTTTTCTTTGCTTTAAGTAACAGAAAAGCTAAAAAAAAAATAGGTAAAGTATTTCTAGAAGTTTGAAAACTTAATTATTCTGAAACATTTTTAGGCTTCAGACAAAATTAAGAACAGACCGAACAATTTCAGCAGATTCTAAGGAGAAGTTTTCTTGCTGAGTGGGGGGTTTTTTTGTTCGGGGTTGGGGTGGGTTTTTGGAGTTTTTCTAAGCTTTTTTTTTGAATGAAGTCAGTTCAGTAGAGTTAGATCACATCAAACTGCTGGCCACAATGCATAAAGTTGTACTCAAACTAATCTTGAAATTAAATTCAGTTAAGCTTTACCTTTTGAGGTCTGTTGCTAATAATTTTGAATACATAAACAGTAAAACTGTGTTAAAGAAAAATTTTTTTTTTATGATGACTATTTCAGCTGGATATGTTTTAAATTACACCTCTGGCTTAAAGAGTATTTGCAAACCAAACAATCAGCTAGTAGGACTGTGAGCTGCAAAACACAATACCGGCTGAAATGATTATTAAAACACAGCACTGTACAAAAGCATCTTAGCTATGGTTGCAGAATAAATGCTGAACCAAACAGAATATTTTCCTCCTAATACTTGTAGACAATGTAAAAAGGATTGGAGTAAATTGGCAAAAACAGTGAATCCAGGCAAACTGACATTTGTAGGGGTGGATGTATTCTACGAAAAGACAAGCACACTGCTTCCTCCCAGTCAACAGACCATTTTCAGGAGTCAGCCATTAAGCATGTAGAAAGTTACTGCTGTAACTAAAAAAGCTAGAGGAATGGCTTTCAATTTTAGCTAAATACTTTTTGAGCAGTATTCTTTCCCATGTGATTATCCAATCTCCACTGGAAATTACTCACTGGCAATAAGAAGAAACATGAGACTAGATAAACTCAGTTTTATTTATTTTTTTAATCTAGCATCCTCAGAAAGACACTCAGCTTTTCCATTACTGCTGTCAATCTACCTGTCTGGGGGAGCTGTAGATATTCTCCAATGAAAGCATTTATTAAATATCTCAACATAAAAGCATGCAACACATCACATCTGTCTAGCACTATATTACTAATATAATGCTTTGACATAACAGATTGAAGCACAAGTACTATATTAAATAAAGTCTGTATCCCTGCTCTATATTGTCAGCGGGGAGACGCTACTACCTGTCTCTATAAAAATAGGACATTTTCTAATAGGATAAATAGAATGAAGATATGTTTTTTTGTTAGACAAGACCTTTTTTGGTTTTTAAACAATTATAACAAGTTTATTTATCAAAAGCAATGATGATCTTGAAGGGTACATAATTTCCATTTACCCACCAGATTTGTATCCATTAGACGTCAACTAAATTGACACATTTTAAGCTGCCCTTTGATATCCATAATAATTGTCAGCTACTGAAACAGTAGACACTTTATTGCACTAAGCCTCGTGTATAAAAAGAAGTCACCTGTTTGTCAGAAAAAAATAGAATTAATTTATTAATTACTTCTATTTTTAAAGGCACAAGGAAATCTCAAGCTGATAAAACTTGTTTGAGCTACCCTAAAAAAAAAAATACATATGATGACAGAATATCCTAGTAAGGGTAGAGTTAAAAGAAAAAAAGCGCACGGATAGTAATTTCATGTGCAGTTTTACACTTACTGAAGATCATATATTCATTTTGTGTTCTTAACTTAGGTAATAAACCTTATTAAAGGGCATCTCTTGGTTGGTGCCAACTCCTAAGTACACAGATTCTCGAATAACAAGGTAAGATCATGGTTTGCAAATGCATTAAAAAAAATTTACTTACAACTAAACAAACAGATAAGTAATTTTAAAATTCAATGAAATCATTGTAACTGTCCATTTCATCCTTTCTGCTGCCAGCTAGAAGAAGAATCTGGAACATGTATTTAAGCAGCATGAACTAAAGCCTCTGTGAACATTTGACTTGTCCTATGAATGTGCACAACCGCACATTGTGCTTACAGGTGAGAGCTAAATCCCCTTCTCTCCTGAAGTACATCTGAAAAAATATTTAACTGTCCTAAGAACATACAGAATTTATATGGGCATTGGTGGAGGCACCACTCTGTCCTACTTTGACTCCTTGCTAGGAGTGATTTCACATCAGGCTGCCAGGATCAGGTGCATGTGAGCTCTGATGAGGAAAGACAGTTTTTAGAGGAAAAAATTTGCTGGCTTAAAAGCTCTGGCTTAAATATTCAGAGCTGTTTAAAGGACAGAAATTCACCAAAGTCAACTGAATTACCACCTTCCATCATACAGATGTTATATAAGAGGAAAGAATGAAGCTCACTACTTCACTTCTGCTAGCTTTGTTGAGTTTTGTTATGACAGTCAGGTTTAGGAAAAGAAAGATGCTTGGACAACTTAAGAAGAAAACCCAAACTGTTGGAAGTAACAGCATTTGCCTTGCCTCTAAGGCTTGTGGGGAACACAGAATACTACTGTTGACAAAGGGTAGAAAAAAACCCCTTTGTTTTGGGAACTTCAAAAGGGAGCACATGGACTAAAACCAATACAAGTTAGTAGACTGAAGTCCTATCCAGGACAGTGACATTGTCTTTCAAAAGCTATACAGAAATACTGTTGCTTTGGACATTTGAAAATAAAATTGAGAAAGGAGAAAGAACATCAGTTTAGGAATTCATGTACTTCTGAATGTGGATAAAGATGAAAGATTTCACTTCACCTCAGGAATTTGTGTGACTGATTGAACTTCCGTGACTCCCAGGGGTGTAAGACTAGAAACCCCCAGCTCAAGAGCAGACACTGTACAGGGATCCCTGTGCATGATGAGCATACACATAACTCCAATGCAACAGAACTCAGGTAGAGTTATTAGATGTAGAAGTCATTTGAAATACATTTGCCTCTTGCAAGTGCCATACTCAGTAACATCCGAAGCAAAACATATCAGAGGACAAAATACAATTGAATCCTCTCTCTCAGATGCTCCAAACATTAGACTACACACCAGAAAAATTAATAAACTCAGACTCTGACCTGTTGCCTCAAAACACTGACATTTCAATTTAAAAAAAATCATAATTTATCTTTTAGTACCTTCTGTAGATCATTCTGAAACAGCCCTGATCTCTGTCTGTCAGTGAAAAAACCCTAAAACTTCTGAGTTTTCTCATGGAAAGAGGATAGCTTTTTCATTTAGTTCAACGAGGAAATGAAATTTTCTGGAATTTCAAAAATTATCACCAACTCCTGAATGTCTGTGTAAAATCCCAGAGCATAACATCCAGTTACTTTTGAATTCATCTGGCTACAAACCTCAACCTCCAACAAATGAAGTACAGCTCAGATATGATGATTTTTCTGTAACCATCTTCATAACATAATAGCTAATGAACAACAAATTATGTTGTCTAGTGTTATAAAATGGATAAAAAAAATACATGCAGTAACTGCTTTAGGCTTTTTTGGTTGTGGTGGTTTTTTGGTTTTTGTTTTTGTGGTTTTTTTTCTTTTAAAAACAACTCCAAATTATGCTGCATAAAATATTTTCCAAAAAAAACCCCTTGCAAGGTAGTTTTAATGAATCTTTCATGGTTCAATAAACTATCACATTGGGCCATTCTCCTGATGAAGCAATGTTCAAATCTCATTATATTTATTCAGAAAGGAATAACGTACTCGTGTTACTCGATTTCTTATAATTAGTTAAAAAGCAATTTGTTGGAATTTCCTTTGCTTATGCTCATAGGGTTTAAAAAAGAAAAAGAAAGGGTTGTGACAAGTAACATTGTGCTCTAAGTAAGTAAAACATAATGCATCACACACAATAACAATCCTCTGGCATCCTACAGCTGGGATGTGCTTTACACTTCAGGGTAAGACAGCCTCTTTCTACTACAACCTTTCCCTTCCTGTCATCTCTACTTTTCAAAACAGCAGACCTGAGATTAAGCTTTAATGGCTGAATGATCTGAAGAAAAACCACCAGGCAGTCCCTATAGCTGATGCATAATTAATAGAGAGTAAATCAGTTGCTTTGTAGAGGGGATAAAGTAAAAGTCCAGTCAAAATAACCAGCCTCATCATGACATTCTGTTTCCAACAGAAATTAATTTTGTGAGCTGCAGGAGTTTGAAATAAACATGAGTGCTAAAAAGAACTATTGCCATCACCTCAGCATGAAGAGAAAGACTGAAAGGTACTTTCAGAATAAGGGTTACAGGCCCCAGGAGTACTCTGGGTATGGACAATATTTTTCCCCTGTGATCATCAGGGAAAAAAGAGCAGAATAAATAGTACCACAGGTCTTCGCAGCCGGAACATCTGCAACTAAGAGATTGGCAGAAATTTATAGTCTTAGATGACTATATGAATCTAACCATAATTGGCAGACATGGCTGTAATGACATAGTTTTATTGATTTTTCACTAGGACCAGGGCTCCTCAAGCTCGAAGTACTAAGTTGTGTTAAAAGAGCATGCGATTTCTGAAGCATTCACTGAGAAAAATATTCTCACATTTTATAACCTATACCTGTTTTTTTCATATAAGTCCAAAAGCAGCCTGAACTAAGTTGATATAAAAGGAATCTGTTGAAGGTTAAATACACAGAAACTCATAAAGTCCCTGCTCCAAGAATAGCTGGAGTCTGGAAAAGCTTTAAGAAATATCAAATATGCTTATCCTGCTCCTGTATAGAAATCTGCTTGTGATCATTGCTAGAAATGGGCTCACTGAACCTGGTAGAGATCTCTTAAGTTCTTGTTTCACATGAGATATGATCTACGTAATTGCAACTCCACGTAGGTAGGTGATAAAGGACCATATCAATAGCACACTAAATGCCATTTTATAAAAATCCAGCTTTTTATTAAAAACACTAAAGGCACTTACAAAGTGTTTGAGTGAAGCACAAATTATATTATCCAAAGTAAACAGCACGAACACACAACTGGTGGGTGCCGACACCAGCTCAGATTATAAAAACCTCTCCTCTCTCCACATTCAAGATGTTTCTCTAGAATCAAGACTATTCCAGTAGAACTTCCTAAAGACTTTATTCCATCCTTATACCTGCCAGCTTTTTTCATTCCCTCTGAAGTATGTTTTACAAAAAATATTTCCCAGTAGAAGCTCCAAACAAAAGCAACTCCAAAAGATTTCACAGACATACTTTATTAAAAAATAATTGGCTTGCTAAGGAATTCATAAGCCTATAACACAACTACAAACCTCTTTCAGCTGTGATCAAGACATATGTATTCATAAATCTTACAAGTTACAAAAGTTTCTTATACATTAGATTGAAGCTTTTTAAAAAAAATAAATCAAGCTCTCATAGGATGGGTAGTTGCATCTTCGTTTCCATGGTTTTATTTCCTGTTTTGGGGAACACTGCCTTTTTATTGTAGTTCTGAGAGAGATTCAGGGAACACACTCACACATACTGAAATGCTGAGATAGAAATACACAGAGGGAGCTGCCTCCTCTGCATCCTGGGTTTCTACATTTGATTCACACTTTTATAAGCACTTTTAAAGAAAAGAGTTTAGGTAGAATACTTTTCAGCACTTCTTGATAAAACCACCACTAAATTCTGATATGAAATAGAAATTATGCAACTAACCTGGACTTATATATGAAAGAAACAAGGGCACAAAACTGGGGAAGGGTGAAAAGCCTTATACAAAAGCAGTCGTGCTTTTGCAATGCACAAATGAAGGAGGTCACTGTCCTGGTTTCAGCTGGGATAGAGTTAACTGTCTTCCTAGTAGCTGGTACAGTGCTGTGTTTTGAGTTCAGTATGCGAAGAATGTTGATAACACACTGATGTTTTTCAGTTGTTGCTAAGTAGTGTTTAGACTAATGTCAAGGATTTTTCAGCTTCTCATCCCCAGCCAGCGAGAAGGCTGGAGGGGCACAAGAAGTTGGCACAGGACACAGCCAGGGCAGCTGACCCAAACTGGCCAACGGTGTACTCCATACCATGGGACGTCCCATCCAGTATAGGAACTGGGAAGTGGGGGCAGGGAATCGCCGCTCGGGGACTAGCTGGGTGTTGGTCGGCAGGTGGTGAGCAACTGCCCTGCGCATCACTTGTACATTCCAATCCTTTTATTACTACTGTTGTCATTTTATTAGTGTTATCATTATCATTATTAGTTTCTTCTTCTCTGTTCTATTAAACCGTTCTTATCTCAACCTGCGAGTTTTACTTTTTTTTTTTTCCCCCGATTTTCTCCCCCATCCCACTGGATGGGGGGGAGTGAGTCAGCGGCTGCGTGGTGCTTAGTTGCTGGCTGGGGTTAAACCACGACAGTCACACAAATATTTTCAGGAAGACTGAATGTAGAAAGCGTACTTGGAGATGGCAGAAGTTTTGACTCTCTCGCTTTTCTCTTATTCTCGCCCATGCTCAGCAGCCTCCTGACACCACATCAGTCTTAAAATGGAGCTATAGCTTCTCAGAGAGAAACCATTCTAGGGAGACTATTGTGCACTATTTCATACTACTTCTTCAAGACAGTCTGTAAAAAGTAGTGTCAGTTATCTACTATATTACGCTTATTCACTGAAATTATTATTAATGCAAAAAAATTTATGAACAAAACCTACTCCATTTATCTAGCCCTTTCAAACCTCATGTGATCTATAAAACTAAGTTTTGTTGGTTTTTTTTTTTAACTGATCCAAATGTTCATCACAGGTTAATCTCTCCCACTCCAACCTCCCCCAAAACTTCCAGAAAGATTGTCTGAATTTGAATACATTAGAAAATTTTAACTGAAACACATGAAAATTTCCTGTCCAACTTTATCAGATTTGTGAGTTTCAGACATGATTCAGCATACGATGAGATATGTATGATTTCTTTCTTAGCAGATTCTAGAAATGTGGCTACTTTAAATTAGCCTTAGCCTTCACACTCACTGAGCAAGTGTCCTCTTCTAGCTGGTATAAGCCTCATTTTATTTTAATCAAAGTAACAGCGGCTACACTGGGCTGAATCCCTGCAGAGCCGTACACACAAGCACAGCAGCTGCCCACTGCTCATGTAACCTGTGCTGGAATGTGCTGTACACGGCACTTCACCATCTTCACTTGGAGCTTGTTTCAATTCAGGAGTATGTCAAACTTAACCAGCTGCCATCAGTTCTCTCCTACATTCTCATCTAACATTTTGGATGGTTTGGGGCTTATGCAAATACAGTCCAACTCCACTGCTACTAAAGCGAATGGGACTCCAGCCACTAGACACCAGCGGGAAGAGAAACAAGTCGATACAATGTTAAATTCAAATCTAACCAAAACACCAGCTACATTGTTTACAATAGAGGACTATAACATAAGGCCCAAGAACAGCTACAACTGCTTTGACAGTATTATTTGTTAGCTTTGATTATAACAGTACTCAATTGAATGAAAGAGCTCCAATGTCCTGGAAACAGCCAACAGCACTGAAATCTTAAATCATCCCAGCCTTTTTCAATGTCCACTTCTATGTTAACTACACCTTTTGATAGCTAGTTCAGATACTGTCATGTAAGGCATCTCTTCCTACCGTTCAGCATGACTGCGGTAACATTTGGCAAAAGATTAGCAGTTTACCTCTTCGTCTTTGTTGTTGAAAGATCAGTTTGTAAACTCACCCTGTCCTTGCTACCATCTTTGCCTTTTTGTTTTGATAGTGTTGTGCAAATTTAGCACCTTCACGGTATGATTTTTTTTTTTTTGTGGGTATGTTGGGGTTTATTACTATATACGTTTGACCATCTGAGTATCCATATGTCTTTTCTGGCAGCTATTTTATTAGTGTCCCTTTCTAGTCATCTAAATACAGCAGACTAATTAAACGTTTTCATTTGAAAAAGCTGTGAATTGTGATTTCACAGCTCTTCCATGTTTCACATATTAAGAATTCCAGAAATGGTACTTTGCTATCATGACAAAGTATGTACTTTCTGCATTTATCAAAATAGGCATTCATGGGTGACTTCTACACCATCTAACATTGACCATAACTTCAGAATCCATAATTAAGACTTCTACATGCCTCTCTAGGATTTCCCATAGAAGAAAGGTACTCACATGCCCATATGTGGCATACGTTCATTAGACATGTACATCACTTCCAAACAAATGCAAACTAATGAAGAAATAAAATACAGAAAGAAATTCTGGACCAATACAGAAAATCCTTAAAGTCTGTCTTCGGGGAATTTTTTCTGGAGGGGACAAAAAAAACCAAACCAAACCCAACAACAACAAAAAGCATTTCTGAGGAATCCCGGATTTGGGTAGCAGTACCTCACCTCTTGCTCAAGGAAAGAAAGCATAAGAGAGCTCTCCTTCAGTACACCCTGAGAAGTCAGTTGTGACTGCCTCATCCTCAAACAGGAGATTAGAACTTGAAAAAAAAAAAAAAAAAAGAAAAAATCTGAGTAGGGCAACCAGTTTAACTACAGCTATTGAACAGCTTCCATAAAAGAAAGGGTTAAACACACAAGGGTACTCCAGTTTGGAGATGACTGAATGAGAAAAGGACAGCTATGAATTCAGGAACTTCACAGAGAAGATGAACAGGAAGCAATTGTTCACTGTCTTTTATAAAAGAATATGGAAACATCAAACTAAACTAGCAGGCAGCAAATTTAGAATGAACCAAGATTCTTCACAATGTGCAATGGGGACACCTTTTGACAATCTTATATCCCAGATGCATAGTTATGGACGCTGCCAGAGATAAGATACTAAACTAGAAATATCTTTAACTTGATTTAGTACATCGTTGCAGCTTCACTGTGTTCAGAGACACACACACCACATAGGTAAAAATCTATCAGCAGAAAGCCACACATCACACCATGGAACAACTAACTTGACCTTAACCCATTTTAGCTCTTTTGCAATGACCTAAATAAAAGTATTCCAGTAAGGGTGTTTTTTATCCAACATACTTAAGCTTTCTTTAATTTAAATTTATTCCCAAATCTTTTTAATAGAGGGATTTTTAATAATTATTTCTAGCATTGCTTTTTAACAAAGGGGGTTTTAATTAGCTTTGGTTAAAAAACAAAAAAAAAACCAAAAAAACCCCAAAACCAAAAAAGACCCCCAACACCCATGACAGTTAAGGTCCACTTCAGATTGAAATCACTGCAGCAAAGTACTCTTCAAATGAAGCCGACTCTAGCAAAAGTTATTTCAGCTTTCAGAATTGATTTGATCATGAATGTGAATAAGTATTTGTATATCTATAGATAATTTTATATAGAAAATTATCCAATCATACAATTCAACATTTCATCTTAAAATGACTGAGAAATCCTGCTCTAGGCTGATAACTTTGCTAACTGTTAGTAAGTGTTGGTCTGCTGCACAGATTTTGCATGGACTACAACAGCAGCAAATCACAATCCTTAGGGAGAGCAGCCTCCGAGAGACTACTGGTTTTCTTCACATATAGAGTTCACTTGCCCCTAAAGCCAAACACTGCACTGTAACTATGCTGAATAACTAGTACAAGAATTGTTTGATATATATGGGTGCTTGACCTCATGACATACATGCATCACGTTTCCAAGCTGCTACAATTAAACAGGACTATTTTTACAAATTTGCTCAATAGTCAAAATTTGCTCAGTGATTTACCCCCATCAACAAAAGCAATAATTTTAACTGTTCTTTGGCAGAGTAGTTCAGCATATTTCTGCTAGTGATTCAAAACACTTACAACCCTGCCATTTACCCAGGTAATGCAGTGATTAGGCAACTTTCCAGCAAACAGTTCTTAAGATTGCTTCATAAAAATTGCATTTGGAAAAAGCCTTATGCCTTGCTCATTAATTTGATAAGATATTGCAATAACTGCTTAGGGATATATATGCAGTCCACCAAGTGAGTTAAATTCTGTTTCCACAAACACTATCACTGCTTTTGCAGTGTAAAATACTATAAACTAGTTCTTGTGTACGTACAAGATGCAATTAATTTTGGTGCTGCTTTTTATATACACACACTTAAAACATTCTAAAAACATGCAATGAAAGAGGTGAAAATATCCAGAAAATAGTCAACAATATGCAATTTCCCAAGTAGAAACCTAGTGGCATTATCTTATTTAGAAACTGCCCAGACCAAAAAAAAAAAAAAAAAAGTCTGGAGATGCAGGGAAAAAACCCTCTTGTTAACAAAGAAAACTCAGAATCAGAACCTATGTCTTCTTTTGAAGTTCTACCTGAGGTAACACCCTTTAGCTAAATCCAAAACTTCCAGAAATAAGCAGAAACAGTGCAACTGAGATTAAAAATAAGAAAATCAGTCAAAAAAAATCCTAAATTTTAAGCATAGTAATTCTTAATCTTAGTGCATCGGTTTATTTTCGCAAATGAAGAAAATTGTTTAGCTTCTCTTAAAAGCATCCTATAAAAGACAGTATTCAACTGCAACCTTTACTGTTTATAAGTGTTTTGGTCAAAAGAAAACTCAAACAACATGATTCTTTTTTATGATAATAGCTGATACATATCAGCAATAACCTCTTGCTCTCTCCTATTTTCATTTCCTCAAAAAAGCAACAGAAAACAAAACTCAAAGCAACCTCATATGTGTTCAGCCTCAATTTTTTATGTGTTTTTTTTTAAAAGGCTTTATAACTGCTTCATTGAAGACTCTTTAAAAAAACTAAATGCATCCAATTTAATAGAGTAATAAGCTGCATAAATTACAATTATGCAAGATATTTTAAATTGGAAAAAAATGCTTTAAATTAATGTCCAAAGATGTAACATCTAGAGAATGTCAAATGAAAAGAAATTGTGATGATAAAGTAGTACTGAAAGCCTTAGTACAAAACTGCATGACAAGTTAAAATATAAAAAACTAATTTTGTTGCTTTTGTTTTGAAAAAAGTTTTAATATTCAAGATACATAAACCAATGCCATCTTTGTAAAAAAAAAAAAAAGAGTCAATCTCTTTCATAAATGGATCCAACTAGCCCTAGCAAAAGTGGCAAAAAAGTAAATGTTTTGAAATGGTCTATGCATATGTACTAATCTATCTGCACTACATTATATGAGTCTTGTATGCCATAATATTTTACATGCTTATAAAATGACTGTAAATTCAGCACTTTGCAATCCAGTTTCCTAAAATAAATTAACATGACAACATTATTCAACCTCCATTTTCTATGGAAGGGTAAATACAAAGCAGTTTGCAGCTCACTGTAGATTTAAATATTCCAAACGCTGATAGTTTGCAAGACAATTACAGTCTTTCCTATGTCAAAAATTAACAGAGAAGTGGAATCTATTTCAAATTAATTGATCTAAACATCTAATAAAGTATTTATCTTAAGTAAATTATAACATACACATAGTTACACAAACTACTGCGTGACAAGGTAACTGTCTGAAACACGTGGCACTTTCACAGCTAAATACTACTTCAACTTATTTGGCTGAATGAGAGCATCTCAGCCCTTCGACCATTACAACTAGGGTCTACCATTTTCATGGGAATTCCAGATGGGCAATGCTAACAATCTTATTAACCATCTTAACAGGTAAGAAGGGATATATTGTGAACTTATCCCCTTTCAATTCATGGAAGTTTTGCATGTTTAAAAAAATAGAACTAACTATTCCATGACATCATTCAGCTTCAATACTGATGCTCTTCATTAACACAACTACCACGTAGATGGATGTATGACTCCTTTCACAGAAGCAATTCCTAATTGTTTTTTTTTTTTACTCTGTTTCCTCAGATTATTATTCTAAAATTCTTTTTCATTTTTTATGCCATTTCAATGGCTTAATTCTTCAGTACTGTTAAGTGAGGTGCCCCTCTCAATTCCATGAAGCTACACTGAATTACGGCAGCTGACAATCTGTTCATTGCCCAGTATTTACAGCTTCCCCCCTCCCCCAGTGATGATTAGTTTTTTAAAATACAATATTTTAATTCATTAAAAACTGAAGTTAATTTCACTGAAATATAACCAATAGGTAAAAAGCTGGGTCCAGCTCACTAGAGGAGTTTAGCAATTACTTCAGGAGGACTAAAATTCAACCCAGGTTTCATTTTCTGTTTGGCTGCTTTTAAAAGCTAAGAAATTTGGAAAATCATGCATCTGTTTGGGGATTCTTACTATGGACCTCACAAGGCCACTGTAACTATAGAAGAGTGGCCTTGTATTCAACAACCTAATCCTGCCAAAGCAGAAAAGCATTCTTGCATTTATTCAATAGAATTGAGATTTGGTCTCTGGAGTATAATAGAATGACAAGACCATGAAAATACAGAATTAACTGCAAAGAAAGTGGTAAATACATCCCAAATCTTTACTACTTCCTTGGTAACATCACAGACAATGAAACAATTAAAGAGAAACACGTTATACAGTAGAGATGCAGCTCATTCTCCTGACAGTGGGGCATCTGCTGATTGCAACAGGCTTCAATTTATATTTGGAGGCATGCTTTTTACACCATTTTGATTAGACAAGGTCTAACATCCTACTTCAAATGGAAAATAGCAACCAAGTAGGGTAAACAAAGTCTATAGGTAGAAATTAAAATTTTCTATACATGCTTACAGTATACTTTCAGATATCCTTCAAAATGATAAGGAACAGCACCAATGAAAGACATGCTTGCATCAACAGAGCACAAGCGGACTATCCTAGTTGGTGGATACAATCCACTAACGCACAGGTCACACATGAGGTTTAAAAACATCGTGTTTAAAATTCAGCCCACAGTAGCTCTTCCACCACAGCTTCATCCAGCTTTGGGAATACACCTTCTGTTTATATCATTAATTTCTTAGTTTTCCAGCTGAGTTGCCAAATGGCAGTTAGTGCAGCATCACTAAATAAATGGAACTGTATTACAAATCAGCTTGACTAAAAGAGCTTACAAATTTAACCATCAGAAATTCTAAATGAAAAGCTAGGGTTAGTTTTCTGAGCAGTCTGTTTGTGGTAGTCACACTTGAAATTACTGATAGGAAATGTCCACTACTTTATGCTTTAGGGTCCAAATTTACTTACATATATTTGAATATATATATATATAGCAAAATAACACAGCTTCACAGAATTAATCACAAAAAAAACACTGTGACAGAACACTCAGACTTCAGAGGTGACTTTGACATTAGTCACCACCTTCAGCTGTTTGGTTTTACTCCAAGGCTCTTTAATCTTTATCCTTGGCCTTTTCCTCCAGCTTTCTGTCACCAACTGTGGTATAAAGCCATAGTAACAAAATCAAATAATCAGACGTGCTACACTTGTCTTCAAAGACGGGATAAATCTATACTTAGCCTTCCTAGAAAGACCAGAGCAATTAAAACCAGACAATGCAATACAGTTGTTATAAATTAAGTGCCTGCAGCCATGGGTGTTTCTTGGCAGTAGTGAACATGGAAGAGGAAATAACAACCTAACCTCCTGGTCTATACTATGAGACTGCTTGTAATAAATCACATTTTTACAGTGTTATATTCAACAGAATATATCAATACTCAATAGATAGATACTTAAGTCATAGACACACCACCAAATACTTCTTGTTGGTCAACATTCCACAAACACAGTGCAAAAACCCTAAAGCAACCATATAGGAGAGAAAACAAGGACTTAATAGGAAGTTAACATTAATGATCAAGTCTTCAAAATAATGCAAAGTTATTTTAAAGTGAGGTTATCTTTTTAAATGTTACCAGCATAAAATTGAAGAATTAATTTAATTTACTGTCAGTTGAACATTGTTAATGTAAATTATAGACAACTGTATTAGGTCATTCTTGACTAAATTAAATGCTATCTATCATTATGACATTACTAAAGGCTTTTAAAAATTCTGTTGTTAAAGGCAATCAATTTTAAATTAAACTATGTGTATTCAGTCCGTGTCCTAACCCATGATGAAGCAAAAATGTCTTAAGGTAATAGTAGGGATTTATGCCTCCAAAACTTCTGATGTAAGATGTAAACAGGTTGGAATTTGAAAAGCAAATTAAGCTTTACTGCGTTTTGCCTACAAAGCACTTCCTTCTTTTTTGATTTATTTCTGGTCACCACTTGTTAGATTGAAGCTTGCTGAAAGTATTAACTCCTCCTGAGACCCACCAGCATTTTCAGCCTGATTTAAAATCTGCCGAAGACAATAAAAATAACTTCTGTGAGCTTCAGTGAGGCCTTCTAGGATCTGTAAGTGCTTGGCAGCTACAAGCAGTAGGACTGAAAGGGCTTTGATTAACTTTCATGATGCTCAGCACATGATTTGGCTATCAAACATCTTTTAAAAAAGATCAGAAATGAATACTTATCTCTCTTCAGTATAGCAGTCTCTGCTCTGACAAAACTTGCTGTGCAATAGCATTAGGAAAATCTATAAAATTAGGAACAATATATATGGCTGTAAGATATGGAAAAGTTAAAAAGAAAAAAATCTTAAATTGTGTTTATGTATGTGAAAATACATAATGCCTACATCGAACACAGACACAGATACTCATATGTATATATAAAAAAGCTTACAACTTCTCAAAACTCTCACTGGGGAATGCCTGGCAATATATTCATTTCAGCCAAACTGGTACTTAGGCCTTCTCTTGACTATAGGCATTCTGGGTCACACCCATTTCTTCCATAATTTTTCCTGTCATGGAAGCAAAAATGACATTGATATTTATTCTTTGGCAAAGTTACCGTTATCCTTCTTGTTGACAGAATTACTCTGTCTTTATTTTTTAAGCGGTTGTCAATACTAGTGTCTATGCTGTGTATATGTATCTATCACACTAAAACAGCACAATCCTTAAAAAAAACTTCCTTTCTAAACCCTTGAAAAGATATGCTGAATACACTAAGTAGAATTGGAAACTGTCAGCTATTAGCAGTAACAATTTACATCCACAATTTAGTCACAGTACAACATTTCAGTTCTTAGCCAGAAGGATTTAAGAATTGAAAAGTCTGCTCTTTTCCAACCCTATTAGTCCTTGACCATGTAATTTCCATCTCCTGGGTTGGCCATTGACAGCTTTTCAACACAAAGTATGTTAAGCAATCATCGACTCATTTAACTGTTGAATGTTGCAATTAACTATTAGCAGGAATTAGACACAAGTAATTTTGCCTGGGGGCAGGGAACATGTCTTAACATATTCCTCTTCCGCCCCCATGTTTTAAGCATGTAAATATTTCTTTTGGTAGACCTGCGTTTGCTTCCATCATGAATCAGACATACAGCAAATTCCCTTCAGCTGCATCCTACAGCAAAGATTTCACAGCTCTCCTTCTTGCTTTTGAGGAAGGAAGAAGCTGGTAAAGCACAAATGTTGTTCCTAATGATGCAGAGACGCACTGTACACAATCACTGTATGTACATATTATTCATACGAACAGCTCTCAACTCCCATGAAATCCTGGAGCTCAAAACCCAGTTCACTAATAATTGTTATGGATTACATAATATTTGCTTGAGAATATATGTATCATTGCCTTCTGCAGGAGAAACTGTCAAATGTTTTATGTGTTCGTCAGTTTGCAATTTTCAGACCTTCCAGTAGCTGATCTGGAAAACAGATATAAGCCACTAATATTCAGATTGCTCAAAATATTTGTCAAGCAGTTCCTTCAGTATGATTTTGTACTGAAGGACATAAGAAGTCTGTGATAGATACTTTACAGAGCAGTGATAATTTCACCACTGAACTGACATTTAAAGAGTACAATAGCTTTTGCAGTACAGACCTTATGTTCTTTCTCTATTATTTTATTAGAAGAAACGTCCAATTTATCCAACCCAAAACCAAAAATGCTTTTCAAAGATTGCATTTCTCCCCACCGTTAACATTAGGGTGAGATCAACTGCAAAGTTAATGGTATTCTTATTTGAAACTTTTCAACTGAAGATGACCCTTAATTTTTTTTTTTTTGTTAAAGTGAAAGACAAGTACAACAAATTTGATATACATCACAAGGTTGGTGAGTACCCTCCAATATCATTCTGATGAAACCTGTGCCAAATAAATACTGCCCTCCTTTCTCCTTCTGACTTGCTTTCTTCGCTTATCAGTTGTAGGAGAAAAACAAATCGCCCTTTTTTTCCCTGCTTGCTAAAGAATATACCTATACATACCTGCCAGTAAACATGGGTCTGGTAACAGAAATACTGTATAAAATGTTCCTACTCATGTATTACAAGGAAAATAACATCTTTTAACAGTCTCTCAAACATGATCTTAACCAGTTCAGGAGATAGTTTAGAGACAATAGCAGTTAAATCACTGTATACACTCAAATGTAATCTTTTTGTTCTTCAGTACATCCCTAAGCTGCAGATTGCTGCAGACTAGGAGAACATAGTGGAGAAGGGTCACTAAAAATCTTTACCTTATACTGTTTACTATTTACATCCTACTAGGAAGCACAACTCTTTTTGTGTTCTCAAATATATTCAGGTTAGTAGATATAGCACCTGGATCTTGGCTCTAGCTACTCATGTGTCTTTTTTTTTCTTTATTGAAAAGAATTAGTTAGCTAAATATGGACAAATAAATACCTGAAATACATGCTGATAAACAAGAATGCAAATTTATGCTTGGAGAGGTATCATAGGAAATTCTTTTCTTCCCCCACCCCCTTCCTTTTTTAAAAAACCTAGATCCCAGGAAAACAACAGAAATTCACTTCAGGAAATATTTCAATACACATTCAATAAAATTACATTCCAGAGCCTCTATGTCTATTTCTGCAATCTCATATGTGAAGACCTTGACAGGAAAGAACATAGTAAGAAGTATTTGAGATTCTGCTTTTAGGAATTCATTCATTAAAGGGAATCATTTATCTGCTATTTTCTACAACATCATAATACAATATAGTTTACATCACATGCCAATATTATTTAGACTCAAGAGGACTCTTTCAGTAACAAAATTGTGTAATGATCTCAATTTAGTCCCTTTAAATTCACATTCAAAAATATTTAAATCCATAGACAATATTTTAAATGCAAGAACTATGACATATACATCGAGAAAAATGTACAACAAACTAAGAAAAGGAGAAAGGGTCCATAGTTAGCCATGCATGTATGCAATATTTTTCTTTCTTTTTCTTAGTTTAATTGTGCAACTTAATCTTCATGCCAGTTTTGTGTTTATTCAGGACAACATTGTGCATAAATGCTCTCGAAAATTAGGTGCCACAGCAAACAAATCTAAGTCAAATACAGCAAAAAAACCGAATAACTGAAAATATTAAAAGAAAATAGATTTCAAAAATTTATTCAGAAATCCCTAATACAATTGCTATTGGTAAGTGGGAAATTAGCAGCTCTGTTTTTAAGGAACTATTTAATATTTTAGTAATAGACATATCAGGAACGCAGAGACAAAAATGGGGGGGGGGAATAACAAAAACACCTTTATCATGATAACGTTGGAAGGTGGAAGTCAGCGAGTAAAACAACAAAAAAAAAACCACAAAACCAACAGCAAAAATCCAAGAAACAATATTAACATTTTATATATTAACAACAGTTATTTGTTTTCTTTGAGAATGTAAGTGCATCATTAGGCAATGGCTTAATTTAATACAAAAAACTATAATACTAGTTTTTAATAAACTTTTAAATAATAGTTGAGCTAGTAAACACTGAACCTGTCTGAGCACAAATGAGCAAGGCATGAACAATACAACATTATTCAACTTATGAATGCTATCATGAACATGAAGACCTCTGATAAACCCTTAGCAAGTGGACGGCATGGTTCTGAGATATAGGCATCACTAGGATTAATAGTAAACTAAATCTAAACCACAAAGATCATAGAGCATTGCTCACCAGATGATCGGATAAACCCCAAAGTGTAGCATTCGCCGCATATCAAGGTGCCACGATTAGATCACTGATCACCCCCCAGACCAGGGAAAGAGACAGACAGCACACACAGTGTGAGCGCCAACTTCCGCCTTTTATTGCGCAGTCAATTCCTTTCATACTAACAAGGATAGGCGGGATTACAGACACATCATAAGGCTGCGACTAACCCTCTTTCTGTGACATCACGAGATCTTCCGAACGCCGAACCCTACACCAAAGAATCTAATTTCTGAATTTATGCGTAGATTCACAGAAAATACAACTCCCATAGACATTATCCTTTTAAAAAAAAAATATATATAAAAACATATGGAAAAACCCATATATAAACCCACATACACAATCACCGTCATATCAATGTTGGTCTGGATATACCATCAATGTGTAATTTCAGAATACATCCAAGCTATGCTCAAAACAAGCATGAAGAGGTTAAAAAAAACCCCAAGTTTCTGGCATTCCTATAACACTACAGGACTGAACTGTTTTCTAACCTAAGAGTATCTACTGTTTGAAAATAGAGCACGACATTCCTCCGAGCTCAAACGTGTTTATATTTAGTTTCCACAGAACTGCAAACGTTGAAAGGACATTTATCCCCCCAAACGTGAAATACCTCGAACAATCTGTTCAGTGTGTTGCTTTTCAAATCAGTATATGCTAATATTTTTTGACAGCCCACTAAATAACAGAGAAGTCAGTGAGTCAGCAATACAGGACTGTTATTGCCTCCAACACCTGACTCCAACAGAGGCGTACTTTACAATTTAATCAAGAGTAACTAACCCCCACTTCTATTTGCTACAGCTGACATTCAGCAGTGCCAGCCAGATACATCATTTTCATACAGTTTAGAGATATATCTATGGCACCACATCCAAAAGAATATTAGCAGTATTATGACATGGAATTTGTCCAGCTAGAGGAACATAAATGATAAGATACTAACCATATCAATTAGAAAACTTAAATTGCTGTAGAGAAAGTAATAACTGAGGCTACAAAATTCAGGAGCTTTGTAGACAAAGATTGGTTTCACACAGCTATCTTGAAAAGCTATCCTGCTACCTGATTATAGGCCTTGTGAGGCACTTCACCTGTCAAAGACATACAGTGATGAGACTGTGTAACAGAAGAACCTTCTGCTTAGAAGTACCTTCAGCACTGAATTCATTTAGATTGTACAAACAAATAGGTGTTTTTAATTTCAAAAAATTTACTATGAAGATAGTTTTCCAGTATTTCAGTCACTAAAATAAAGAACTAAAATGTATCCTAAAAGTATTTAGAAAGGTATATTCTAAACTGTTTTTAAGTCTATAAACAACACATGAAGAAAGCATTCCCCAATAGGCAATGCGTTCTTGCAACTTTGTGGCTCTTTGGTTGTCTTATTAGCTGTTTATTTCCCATAGCAGTACAAATACTTCAGAATTACCCCTGCAGACCCCTGTGCTACCAGGCATGTAGGAAGACAAATCTACAAGGTGATGTGCAAGTGTGACATCATGCAAACATTACTATACTGCTCCTTAGATGACCTTATCCCTGGAAAGAGAACACTCATAATTCATTTCTGTATCTCTGCACCCATTCTAGCACCTTGGTTACTGCTTTTTTTCCCCGTTACCTGACGTATCCTGCAGACCACTATACTAGACAACTGAAAGCCAATGCATTTGAAAGAAATAGAGCATGCCTCTGCAACGTTTTTAATGGACTTATGGGGAAAAATGATTAGCAACTTTATTAACATGTTACATTCCACTGCCCCCAGGCTCCCAGGCTGTTTTATTAATTTACGCATCATTCAGCCTGCATAAAATTGGGAGCCAATATAGTTTCTAGTACAGTTAAAAGAAGTAGACATCCCCAGCAGGAAACTCCCACGACTCTGGTTAGCAACCTAAAATCAGACTGTTAAGAGTATTCTCCACAGATACCTCCTATTACAGAAAGGAAAAAGACTTGTCAAAAATGCTGATGGGATTGGAATATGCAGCACCAAGTTGCATTCAGAGGAGGTCCTCCCCACAGACTATGCACAATATCAGAGCTGGATTCAAAGCCCAGGTGCCACTACCGTAATTTTAACCATTCAACCTGAGTTGTATCATGTAGATGATGCATTTCTGTCTGAAGACGTAGATTAATCAAAAGAGACAAAACATATCATACCATTGTATTTGTATCTAATGCCTGACTGACATGGTTAGTGACACAAAGGTTATCAAGGAAGAAAGGACATTAACTTAGTTTTCCTCTTTTCATTGCAGAAAATCGATTAACAGTTCATTACAAATTAGAAACATCTCACCTATTCGAAAGCATGCCAAATATTGTCTCTTCTTTGTAGAAGCATCTGGCTTTCACTACCACTGACACCTACGAAAAGTCATCTTTGTACCACGATAGCAAGCAGCATCACAGGCTCCAAGCAACAGGCGCTGTGGATTTGGAACAATATGCTTAGACAATCAAAAACAAAGAGAGTTTAAGTTTAAAAGGTGCTAGTGACAGTTAAATGACAATAGCTACCATTAAATAAGTTGTTCCACAGGCATTTAGAATCCTATAATGGCTCACAGGGGGAATTAACAGAACAAGAGAATAAAGATATCATAGGTCTGTCCCATTTACTGGAGTTTTCAGTAAGGTTCATAAGAAAATTGTTTTGTGCAGAAGATCACAGGGCAGCTTAAATCAAGATAAAATGAAAAGGAAATATTCTGTCAGGTTTTCCAAGGCAGACAGCTATATGTGGCAAGTGGAACATGAGTCTGGGTATAATACTGTAATCCTATTAACTGTTGGATGCAGAAAACCTTTCTGGAAGTGCAGCTTTCATATTTTCCCCTCTACGTTCTTACTTTCAATCCTTACAATTTATCACCATCAATAGTAAGTAATCAATCAGATACTGCATTAGGGAAGAAGTGAAGACTTGAAAAGCCATTGGGAAGTCTAAACATTTAGAAAAGGTCCACAAGAAAGACCACACGCTATGCATTCAGTACATATATTTACAAAATACACACAAATACAACAAACTAATAAATTATCAAATAAAATACCAATAAATTATTGATTTTAATATTAAAAATCTACTTTTTTGGCACAAGGGATGCATTCATTGTGCTTTAGAATTTTCACATAATTTTTTTTCTTACTCAAATATACTTTCAACATTTAAACTTAAAACCAAATAAAAATTAGAAGGAAAATAGATATTATTTAGACAGTACATGGAATAGTGTAATTGAAGGGAAATTGCTGCATACAGGAAACAGACTGTACTTGGTCCCAGTAGCTACAAGTCACCTATACCCAAATCTAAAATCACTGATGCAATTTTAAAAGTGCAGATGATTTCACCAAATTTCAAAAAACCTGTTAGCAGAAACACAAAATAAATTTCTGACACTCAACTATTCTGTTAACATTAGTCTGAGGAACCAAAACCGATACCCGTGGGCAGCACAGTAGCTCAGAATACACTTCTTACAGCTAGCGAACATATGCAATCAAACCAGAACGTTATATTGACCAGAACCAACGGACAGGGAAAATTTTGTTCAACTACTTTTGTACGGAAAAGCAGAACATCTGTTGAATTTTGCTCTGGTAATGGTTGTATGCAGGAAATGTCACTGTACTCTGGAAAATAAAGTTCTATCACATGACAGTCACTTGATATTCTTTAAGAGAGAAATTGAGAAGCAACTTAATTAAAATTGTATGTATTCAATAAATTAGTATCCACATTATTTTATTTCATCAACACACACTGTTGCATTCATGTCTTTCAGTACTAATAAGTAAACAAAGAACCAGTATACCTTTTATTCAACAATATTTTCTTCTGAGCTGTAAAAGAAAAGCTGTCACTATAACAAAGTACTAAAATGCATTCTGACATACCGGAGTTGTTACAAGCCTATTTTAAAGGACAACTGAAACTATGTTATATTATGTAAGTATGAAAGCATCATCTCACTCTGACACAGGAGACAAATATCTATCCTGCAACTACAGTAGTTTTCTTCAATGCTTTAAGCAGGATTAAAACTCACTTCAAAAGTTTTTGGAAATAAATTTTAAGTATTTGTGAACTATTGCTTAGTATGCTGAAATTACAGCTTTTTAAATTGCTTCAAATTTTCTCAGTCACAAAACTCTACTTTTCTGATTCAATAGAAAACAGTTATTGCATCTTGATTTGGCTTTTTTACACTGTTTAGTTTTTATCTCAACCGTCCATATTTTATTTTAAAGCTCCATAATTCTGAATATAAACAGGTCTCATCTTTTTAATGAGTCATCACGTTATTTTTAAGTTAATTCTGTGTTTTTCCAGTTCTTTATAACATTTTCCTGTAGGCCATGGAATACTGAATGTTCTAGCACCAGATAAGTACAGTGGTAATTGAATATTAGTTTATATGCTTGTGGGCAGTGTACTTAGGAACATGAAAACATATTTTATCTATGAGCAAAAGAATGAAAAATATTTTATCATTGTGTAAAAGCTAGTAAAACAATCTTAAACTGGCTACTAAAGCACAAGGATTTTTTTAAGTGCAGTTATTTAAGCTTGATTTCACTCATCTCCAATACTTCCCGACCAGTGTATATTCTCCAATTTTCCAAACCAGTGCAATAAGAGAACAGTTCACAGACACTTCACTTAAGGATAGTTGTGGAAAAATTGATAAGTCCTAGATTTAGTCCTCAGTCGTGTAAGAAGGTATATTTAGGAAAAGCTGGTGCTCAGTTGAAGCCTGTGACAGCTAACTAAGCTCCTCAAACTTATTTACTAGTACGATTTTTGAAGTACTAATCTAACATTAGATTGAAAATTTGGCATGGTGTTCCGAGATTTCATTCTATATTCAAAAGCTTTTAGTAATAAACTAAACATTACTTTCCCCTTTCGAAACATTGGTAACTAATTAATGCTTACAGTTTGGATTCAGCCAGCAGGGAAATGAACACAGCTAAATCCAATCTTTCAAATTAACAGCCTATCTCTATAAACTATAAAATTATTCTTTAAACAGAAATACTGTTTTATTACTACTGGGATCTTAGGTTCATTATGTACTCATAATGCTCTCAAATATATCTATTAATCTGCATAATTACAAATGGCAATAATTAATTTCAAACAGATGCATTAAGTTGCTTATTCATTCTTGATTTCAGCAACAATTTTCATGGCAGATATTTATATTTCAAAGAATGTTTCCAATACATAATGAAAAACTGTCTTATTCCTAACATCTTGAGTGTAGTTCCTTATATAAATAGCTAACATAACTTAAAAAAATTAAAGTGAATTAAGTACCTCTCCCAAGTCCCGAAGCCCACAAAACTCAGAATTTTTCCACTGAATTAAAATAAAACCCTTAGCTTTTTTTTTTTTATCTACAAGCAACTGAGTCTTAAAATTCTCTAAACTTGGAGTCTTAAGTCTTCAGAGACGCTTTCTTCTGAAATGTCCAGGGTATTTCCCCACCTGCACATACACCAGAGCGTCCTTTAAAGGTGAAGTAAAGGTGAAGCACCCTTTACATTAACAGCAACAGACATGATTATGAATTCTGATGTGTTAGCATAACAACAAATGAAATCCTGCTATTCTTACAAGAAGCTTTTATAGTCTAGTTCACAACTGGGAAAAGATGATGGGTTTTGTTTGGGGGTTTTTTGGGGGGGTGGGGATGGTTGTTTTTTTCTAATCCTGAATTCAGCTTAGCTAAGCCAAAGTTAGAAACAGCTGCAGGGAAATGTGAAAAGCTAGGCAATCCCTGAGGTCTTTCTTATGTGAACTGCAAAATACTTTGTGTCTGAATTCTATTTAAACACATTATTCCCTGACTTCCTCCTCAAACCAAGGACAAATACCAAGAGTACAGTAGCCTTTCCTACAACTTAATCCTCCCTTGCTCCTCTCCCCACCTTTACAAATATTTATTTATATATGTATTACACATTAAAACATACATTTACATTTATATAGGAGTTGAAGCACAATAACACTTAGATGTAAGGTGCTTTAATACATACCCACGAAATCCATGTATGTATAAACAGTTTTGAACATAATATTTAAGGGGGAAGTTAGTGGACAAGGGAAGTATTTTCACACCAACTGTATCCAAATGAAACTGAGGTCATTTGTGCCCTAGACTCAATTCACTTTTGCCAGCTTTGATAGGGCCACTTATATGGTCAAATACTTCCAGTCAGGGATTATTAACAAACCATCAGTAAACGATAATATTGCAGACAATTTGGCAGAAAACGCAATATAAACTATTCCCCAGCTCAACCCTGGAGAGGGCGCAGAAGGCAGGCAGATAGCAGAATAATTAGTTTTAGTCCATGCACATGTCCAATTAATCAAAAGACCAAGCCATACACTGTCTAGTGGACAAAAATCAAAATTACATATTATTAGTGTGAGGAAAAGGTGAATAGTAAGTTGGAAAAGGATCACACCTGATAGCTCTTTTGCCTGAACTGTTTCCATCATTCTAAATAACCCAGACAAATAATTTCTGTCTTCCCATTTTTTATGCTTTACTTTCTGTGCTGAGAAAAGCCCCTGGCATTTTATGTGATGTTCTTTTCTAGAGGTGAACTGAATTAGTTCCTTTTATTGGCAACGATTCCATGATGTGAACTATAGTTGGGAGTTAACCAAGACCTTGCAATGAGAATATTTCTTCTATGTAATCTACTTGGCTAGTTATTATTTCAGCATATCAGTTTGCATTGAGGAGAAAATAAAAGGAAATATGATACATTAAAACAATGAACCAAATAACAGGGCTGGGAAAGAAGTTAGAGCTGAAAAAGGAACATGTATTTATTGACTGCAAAGGATTAAGCAGGGATTATTTTTCTTCTCCCCCCCTTCCATTTAAGTTCATGATTTCTACAAAAAGTCAAGTAACTATTAGATGCTGTGTCCTTATCAGGGGGATACATTAGTCCTTCAGTTAATCCTTACCATCACACGCAAGTAGTTTAATGAATTGATAAAACAATAAAGTTTCTAGAGCATCTTCCATAACACAGACTTCAGAAATGGCTTATAAATATTAAAAAGGTTTACATTTACCTTGATGGCTGGGAAGAGTAAATAAAATAATTCATTTAGTGTTAGTACACAGGTTCAGAAGCAGATTCTTTGCCTCCTGCATCAACATTGACACAAAACAGTATTGTTTGTGACTGATCTAAACAGAATATGGTGAAAATTCAGGTTTCTTTCAAAACAAAGTATCAGTATTGTGTGATACTCCCTGTTGTTGTCCACCCTGATCCCAAAAGTTATTTTTCTGCATTCTGCTCTTATGAAGCATATAAAATTAGAAAGTTTAACCATTAATGAAGTTGAAAGCCATATATATAGATGTCCTTCTAGTTTTCCTGTGTAGTGTACATAACTTATGCTATTAAATTCAGTCCCAAATTTTGAAGGATTTTTGTCTTAGCTGTTGCCTCCACCTCAATTTTACAGTTCCTCATGTGTGTTTTTTCCCCTTTAAGTAAACACAGCTATGTATTTACAATGTCTATGTATTTAATATCTAAATATTTAATTTTCCTCATCTCTCTATTTAGCAGCCTTTCTAAATAACATCCTTGGTCTTTTACTCTAGGGCCATAGTATACATTTTATATTGGTTTTTTGCATATTAAATGTAATTATATCATTATATATCTTTAGGACAATTATTATTTTGCTACAGAAAACATGGCATGTCAGCAAAGCCATGCATTATATATGTAAAAGTGCTCTAAATTAACAACGATTTACTAACAACTTTATGCTCTTTCTTAAAAAGATAGGTATTTTATATATTCAAAAACACTTCTCTTCCTTTTCCTTCTTCCCTAGCCTTTACATGCGCACAGATGTAGCTATACCAAGGGATGACATGTTACTGGCAGAGGTTTATTTCAAACGTCTCATAAAGCAGTCAGCTCCAGCTCTCTCAGAAAATCATTCTGTTCAATGCAAAATACACCAAGGTCAGAGACATGACGACACCTCCACTACAATAAATAAATCATTACTCTTATTAGGCTTCTTTTTAGAGGAGACAAAAATCATACATTATCCAGCATATTCTTTGTACACTTTACCAAGAGGCCTTCCAAGTTGTCAGTCACAGTACAACACAGCTCCAACACTGCCCTCCAGGGACATTACAGAAGGTAAATTGTTTAATAATTTATCTGCTGCTGTTGATACGAGGCACTTCAGCACACTGAGTCTTTTTATTACTCTTTATTGTTGAGAAGCTTTTATCTGTTCTCAAACTGGAAGAACTAGATTGCAAAGTCTTTATCTGCCATCACCAATATGATTAAGTTATCTCAACATGATTACCTCATTCTCTTGAAGATCGTCTTGAACATAAGCTGAACAAGTGTCTGCAATTTAAAAATGAACTGTCAAAGACACAGACAGACCAATAAGTGGATGGCTATTTGGTTAGTTTTGGTAGTGATAAGAAACTCCTCTTGCCTACAGTGACCTCAGGAAGCGCACTCCTTAAATTAATGTGCTGGCAGGGGACCACAAAACTGCTGGAATATTCTTTTTAAGCTTTAGTCTCAGCAGATGAATGCGCTAGGGAATAACTGCAGGGCATCGTCCACCCACATTAATAAATACAACAGGCTACAAATGCATACAGATTATAGTTGCTATAAACAGTAGACATGAATTTCCTATAAGCTCCTTATGAGATCCTCAAGTCTTATCTTCCCTGCAAGCTACAAAATGCCTTTTCAAATGAGTTGACAGAATGATATGCGAGAGTCGCTTATCATTCAACTGAGTTGGGAACTGCCCAATTCTGACTTCTTTCCAGTTGTATGAAAAGGGCTGACTGTTTCCTGTATTTATAGGTTATTGTTGATTAGCATTATCATTTTTGTTATCAAAGTATATTTTTTTTCATATCTACATGTAAATAGCCATGAGACCTTTGAGGCTTTAATCGATCAGCAATTTTGTAAGTATAACTTTTCCTTTACTGAAAGCCCAGTAGGCCTTTTCAAGGTACTAGCCTTTACAAACTAGAAAAAGCATTGACTTGCATCTGCAGTTACCCAAGTTAAAAGCGTTAACACATGATGGTAACATTCAGTTCCACAGCTAGTGTGTCATCCACTGCCAACTCTTAAAATCCATTTCTCATAAGGGAGCAATGTGCACAATTTCTGTTTTAATTCTAGTGAATAAAAAATTAAATGCTTGAATATTCTAAACTCAGTCAAAAAAAAGGGAGATTGGAGCACCAGCTAAATAATTCATTTTAAATCACCTATTTGTGAAATACTACATAATAAAGATGAATTAGTAGAAGAGCTGTCATACCTTACTTGAAGGTTTAAAATAACTTCTCTCAATTGAAAGTTTTGGGGGTTTTTGTTTGGTTGGTTTTGCGTTGGGATTTTTTTTGTTGGTTTGGGTTTAGTTTTTGGGTTTTTTCCAAGATTCAATACTAGTATCTGTAAATACTGGAATCAAGTAACATAAAATAGGGAGATTCCTATCCAGGAATTCAGAATACATCTACTGCTAGATACTACTTACATCAAACTGAGCTGCCTACAGCACTGATACACAGCACAGGTTGGAAAACCCCTGGCCTGCATGGCAGAACCACATTGTATTGTGTGGCAATATAGCTATCAACACTAATGATTGTTCATTTGACTAAAACTGTTTCAACTCTTAGTTTAGGAAACATCTTTTGGAAGTATTTCAGACTGCATCAAGCACTGTGAAAAAGGTTACCTTGCTCTGCATGATGTTTATTTTCCTGATAAGCATCAGCAGAAGCAGCTGAAGTCCCCCCTTTTGGGAGAGGGGCAAATAACACACAATCTTCATGCACAAAGTTGAAACCAAGTCTGTTCTGTCTCCTTCTCTAAGTTCTCTTGTAAAAGTGCTCTCAAGTCTCATTGCCTTGACCTCAGAGACTAAGAACCATTGAGGACCAAAGGCATCAGTGCTGACTTTATGACCTCAGCTCCATGGTATTGTATACTCATAGCTCATATAGGGTATGAATGAATCTAGTAAAAGTTTTGGTTTAAAGTTGAAAACTAGTAACTTGCTAGTCTTCTAAGCACTCTTTACAGTAATCTGATTCTCTAATAAAATACATGTATATTTTGTTATTCATATAGATACACAATAGATTTGCTCAGTTGCAACACTGTTTTGATGTTAACAGTCGATTAAGAAACTGAAGCTCTTTGCCTGTGGTCATGATGGTTCAGGTCAGCTGCAACCTTCCTACACTGAGACTAACATCCTGCAAAAGCTTTAAGGAAAGCAAAAAAAGGGGAAAGCAGATGCCCTACATTTTCAATTTCATACCCAGTGGCCAAAATATCCAGCTTCTTATACATTTTGCAACTTACACTAAGTAACTTTAATCACAAAATATATTTTAGCCTCCTGAAAGTTTGGAGAATTGAAAGATACCCAAATTGAAATGAAAAGTGAATCAATTTTGAGCATGGTGCCTACTAGAGGCAGTATGAAAAAAGGAGCATAGAACTTCCTGAATATTCACCTTCAACTTGGCAGTAATTGCTCTTTTTAAAACCATTTTCTTGATGCTGTCACAGAATATGTCAATAAACCTAAACTTAGCATTCTTATGCCAAAAAAAAGGGAGGTTACTGTACCTTCTTTACCTGGTTCGCAACCAACTATGACCGTACCATGAAAAAGCAGCATTAAAGTGTCTTGTCCTAAGTATATTAATAGTAGACTGTTTTCATCTTCTTACAAGTAAAAATTAATCAGTTTTTTATTAAATAATTTGGTTTTAACTCATGTATTAAGACACCATCACATAAATGGCTTATTACCGGAGCACAGAATTTCTCAGAACTGTGATGGTGGCACTTCACTAAATGCCATTCTCGTTACTGCACAAATAACTCAGACACTTACGATATTCATGTCTGCCTTGATCTTACATTTTATGAATAATAAGCATACCACTATGTTCAGCAATGCAGAACTTCACTGACTCATTTCAAATTTAGTGTCTTTAATCTGAGTGTTCCTCTGCCCTAATGTTATGTACAAAAGGAGACAAAGATCTATTTAAGTAAAAAAATGGCAACAAATAAGGCTTATGATCCCATCTATGGAAGTTAAGATCATCATTAGGTGATGGTTACATAAGCAGAATTAAAAGTAGTTTATTATATCAGATTTGAACCTTCATTTCCAAAGTTTTCATATAAATTTATCATTATACCACAGTCAGATACCAAATTTAAGCACACACTGGACTGATAACATTTTTTAAATGGAAAAGCAGATATTTAATAACTGATTTAATAAAAACCTCTAGTTGGAGAAACAGTAAACCTACTGCATGTGTTCTCTCTGTTGTCTCCAATATTCCAGCTGCTACTTACCTGTCTATACCATATCTGTCTTTGCCCAAATAGGAATATGATTTGAATTCAAGTCAGTGTAAGAATGTATTCATGAATATGAGAAAGAGGATCTGTTATCTGGTTCATCGTTGTCATTTGAACTATTACAAAAACTGACCTTCATATTTACCTCACTTTCTTAAAAATGTAGATTGCTGATAAGCTATTTCTTCTAGAAAACCATAAGATTTCCTTGTGTTCTTAAACACTGCAGACCCTGTAATACTAAAGCTTTGCTATGGTAGACTTTGAAGAAGGAGTTGTCTTCCTCACGCAGGTATAATGGATAGATTTACCATGCACAGTAACTCCCAAGGCAGGACTGTATACATCTAAAGATATGACTCCTGACTTGAAAAGAGTGAAGCAGCTTTTATGCCAATCATACAATTGAGGGTTACAAAGATACTATGGGACCCATGGGAAATAATATCTGGTTAGTATCATGTACTTCCATTATCAATGCTTCCTAAAGAGAAGAGTTTTGCAAAAACCCCTTGACTCAAGGCCCTCAGGAATAGAATAGTTCTATTAGAATAATCTTAACTTTTAAGTGAGGAAACTGAAAAACAGCACTGTACTTCTGAAATCACTTGACATGTAGTCTAACAGACATAGAAGAGTGTTTACTAGCAAAGATTATATCTGTTACCTGGATCAAAGGGGAATAAAAACAAAACTCAAAAGCATCAGTCCAAAGTAAAAGGACAGACACCAAATTAATGCTAGTCTGTGTCAGACTGAGCATTTAATGTCTTGAAAATACATCACCAGCCTTCTGTTCATCACTTTTGCTCTTTACTACTAGAAAAAACACGTAAAATTGAGTTATAGTTAGCTGACAACATTCACTTAAGACCAATGCTCCTTCCAAGGAGAACTTGTATCAACTGTATCACTAAGCCACAGCGCAACTGGCTTGCAAACAGTTTGAGTAAGTGAACTATGAAATTGACTTGTGCTACTGGTAACATGACAAAAATCTAAAATACAACCAATACTAAAGGAGCTATTTAACTTCTTCGGTTTATCCCCTTCCTGCGCATAATCCTCCTTGGTTTAGGGTCTTTCCCACCTTTGCTCCTTCATGAAAATAGTTATAAACCACTGCATCAAAGGTTTCTCAATCCATTTTCAGTTCCAACCTCAGACATGAACAACCCGTTCTTTTCAATAGCTTTCACCTGCCCAACTTAAGTCCTCTAGCAGAGAACTCCAGCTTTCTCTATTTCCTCACCCTAGAAAATTCTGCTGCTATGTTAAATGGGAAGACCATGCATTTCAGTGTGTAGAATGGTCATGGACCTACTGACCAATGCTTAAAAAGTAATTAAAAGCAACACCACCAAAATTGAAAGAATTCAAGACTTCAAAATTTGTACCTCTATTTCCCAGCCTCTTAACTTCCCATTACAAGTGTTTTGCTTTTCGATTGCATTTTAAAATCATTCAATATGAGAGAAAATAGTTTTGTTCACAATTTTCAACAAATAAGAACTTTAATGTATAGCATATGACTTTAATTTTAAAGACTTTATCCTCTATATAAACAAAATAATCTATTAGATACTTCCCCTCCTGCATTCAGGAAAACATTTCAGGACAGTTAACTTCTGAATGTTATCTGATATTTTAAGAACTGAGGTTTTTCACTATAAATTAGTGTAACTGCTCAGCGCCTAGCTTTGCTGCTAAATAAATACTCCTGCCTATTAAGATTATTTCACCACTATCGGCCCGCAACTTTTGCTTCTCAGACTGTTAGATTTTAGTACATTTGAAGTGTAATTTTTGAAAACACAAGTCAGTATGGATGTGTGTAAAATACTTGAAAACATTCAAGAAGTTGCCAAAGTTCACACTCCTCAAATGTCACCTTAAGCATAAATTAAAATTCCTTTCCAGAGGGGTTGAAGAAACACTGTTATAAAATGGCACCTACCCCTACTTGCTAAGAAGTAGGGGATGAATTTCAACAGCTACAATCTGAAGTTGGCAGTGAATTTATACAACAATCTCTATTGCTAAAATAGTGAAGGTAAAATATATAAAGATCACAAACAAATTGATGACATTTAAACTAGATTAGCTGGATTGAAAACTGGCTGAACTGCTGGGTTCAAAGGATTGCTATCAGTAGCACAAAGTCCAGTTAGTGGTGGACCCAAAGGATCAATACTGGGGCCAATATTGTTCATCTTCACTGAAGACCTCCGTGATGGGATCAAGTACACCTTAGCCAGTTTGGAGATGCCAAACTACAAAGAGTGGTTGATAGATCAGATGGTTGTGCTTTCAAAGCCACCTTTACAGGCTGGAGAAATGGGCAGACAGGAACCTTGTGAACTTCTGCATATGGAAATACAAAGCATTGTACCTGAGAAAGAACAACCCTATGCATCAGCACATGATTATCAAGTCCCAAACCTCAGAGATATTCAAAACCTAACTGGACACTGGGTCAAACAACCTGCTCCAGTTGACCTGCTCCAAGCAGGATGGTTGGACTGAACAATCTCCAGAGGTGCCTCCTAAGCACAACCACTCTGATTATACAATCATCTTTACACTTTTGGACAGAAACTGTGGGCCAGAGTACATTTTTTCATTATAGGCCAACTGAATATAAAACATGGATTTTATGTCTTTCACTGAAGTCCAACAAGAATCAGACTAACTGGTTGTCACATTTTTTCTGATATAGCAGATCTTAAAATTTAGCAACCTGATCAAGCACTTAGTAAGGTATGTTTTGTGCCAGTGAGGCTTTTTCTCTTCTGCATGCATTGTAGAGAACATCAATGTGAAAGCATTCTACTGTCTGACCATTTTTTCGGGGCTAAGTATATACTGTAAGAACTTTTTTGTGAGAGTAGAGTTGCACCTATCCTTTCTGTTACTTGCTCCCAGGGCCCTTGGAGAGTTTCTTCACTTAGAAACCCTGAGGCATATCATTCCATCAAGGTCTGTCTGCACCTCTGCCTCCTGAAAGGGTCACACAGCTTCTTGTTGCTCCATCCAGTCACCTGCATACAAGCCACTAGCTGCAAAAAGGAAGAGCAACCTTCTTCCCCACATAGGAAAAAATGATTTAAAAATTTAAAAAATAAATTAAATCAAATAAATCTTTCAAAAATTTTAAAAAACAAGAAAGATACCTTTATTGAAAGAACACCCATTGCTTTATGTGGCTGCCAATATCCATCTAATGGCAATGACTGACAACTGCCCAAGATACAGATATGAATCTGTTCTCCTTCATAACCTAGAATTTTACTCATTTTGACTTGTTGGATTTGGCAGTGTGTTCTCAGCTCAAACTCTATCTGTGCCATATTTGCAAGTTATCTTTTCTCCCCTCTCAATTCTTTCCTCACAGCTATAATCACAGATGACCTCTTCTACGTTTTCTACCTACCAAAGCTCATGCAATTTATAATCATTTTAACTGTTCTGAAAAGCTAGGATGCCCTGTTGCAATTATGTCTGAGAGTAAATTGTAGGACAAGCAATGGCTGAACCGATGTAACTTCCCTTAAAAACATACTTAGGAAAAACACACAGACTTCTAATCCATTAAATGTGCATATAAATGTGACAGAAAAGAGACTCATGAGATGGGGCACTGAAATTTCCATAAGAATTGCACATTCTGACTAAATTCCATGTACTGATAAAGGTTGCAACCTAAACTTATACGCTATGTCAACTTGTGAATTGATGGCTTAAACAATTTGAAATTTTTCATATTTGCTATGGTCTGTTTCCAAAATGCAGACTTTAAAAATCAGCAGTGACTTTGGATAACTGTAAGCTTAAAATACTGACTGCCTCTGTCCTATCCCTGTATTTCTCAGCCATTTCATTTCCCTTCTCAATACTGCTGCTTTTTACATCCTTCGTGTTCAAAACAAGGGGGACTATCCCATGGGTGAGACACATAAGGATGGGATTGATAATCATCTGAGTGTATGCGCATAGTTGTAATAGTTATTCAAATTGTTACAAATTGAGAAGTGTTTGAAACCAACACAGGTGAAAAAGCAATTTTGTGCCATTGCACCAAACAAACAAGAATATACCTTCCCTTTGCTTATTTCTGCTACACTGTGTGCATGTGAATCTTTGAATTCAGGCAACTTATGCGTCTGACAAACAACAAACTTCAACAGTTACTCAAGGCTGTGTTTCCCTGGAGGAGGCAGTTTGATGCAATTTGTCAAAAGCCAGAAGAGTGCTTTAATGGACAATTTACTTCAAATTACTGCAGCTATTGCAGAATAAAGGACCAGAGCAAAGGATTAAAAATGGTTTTACTCAACTCAATTTAATTCTTAATGATTAAAAAATGAAATATAACCTCTGCTATTTCCCCCTTTTATTCAAAAGCAATAAAAGTAGTTAAAAAAACCCTTTTTCATTTCTGTGGTTTGCTACATCTGATATTCAGCTGAGGCACAACTGCTTGGGGAAATTTCGATAGGTGTTGTTAATAATGTACACACACACATTTAGTAGCTACTGCTTAAATCTTAGAAGTAAAGCCAGACACTTTCACTTCAGTCATAGCTCCAAAAATAATCACTGAAAAATTCCTAAAATTCCACAGATTTTGTAAAAACAAAACAAACCCAAACCACCACCCCCAAAACCAAAACCAAAAAAACCCCACAACCAAAAAACCACACCAAAACCCTAATTTGGTCCCAGCAGAGTTCTTACACTGTCATTGCAAATAGTCTCACATGTAATACTTCACTATCATACAATATTAAAGTACCATTGGAGCATAAAAAATACAGATAAAATTAACTGTGTAGTATGAATAGATATACTACATAAAGAAAGCTCAGCTCATTAGTTTTGAAGACCTTTCTTTACGTCCATATTTTTTCTTTGTTGAAATGTTGAGAATAAAAATATTACTGTAACTAATATCAAAAGTAGTGGAGTTCAAACTGAAGTATTCCATTATACTATAGGGAGTATTTTATTGTTCAATGTAGCAAAGGAAGCAAATATGGCTAAACACCACACCTCTTCACAGATATGGATAACCAATGTACTTGAAAAACATTCCACACACCCCCCATGCAATCCCACCTTTCAAGCCCCTAATTTTAATTACCTATTTGAATGTTTAGACATATTTATTTACAGACATAGGAAAGAATTCACAACACCTTGATATTATCTTTAAAGGTTCCAAGTACAGCTTCACTCTTTCTACTTGTAGTAAGTGCAAGTGCAAATCATTTAGTTCCTTGAATTTTGTCTTCACCTGATCAAATACCTGCCTAGCATTTCATAGAGAATATTTCCATCGAGTCATTTGTTGCATGTGGAGAATGATCAGGCACAGAACTAATTCTCATTTTATCCACAAATTTATTTCCAGATGTTCCCAATATTGCTGTGCAGCAAGTAGAATGCACATGGTAGTGTAGCTAAACAGACATGAGCTGTGAGACTAACGTATCATTCTTGTTGACCAGTGCCACTTCTCTATCAAACAGAAGAGCTTCCAGTGTGCTTATGAATTTATTTGAAGAAAGGCTTTTTCATTATGCTTATTGCTGAATTCCCACCAGGAGATCTATCTTAAAAACCCAAAACTAATACACCTGGATGTGCTCAGCAGGCAAATCACCTTTCAGATGCATTAAGTAGAGCAAAACATTATAAACCCATATACAAAATATAAAGATGTAATTTGGCCCCAGGCATACAGGAAATCGTTGCCCAAGTTAGTGCAATCTCTCAAGCTCAGTGCTCTGGCCATCTGTTCAAAGCACTGGATTTAAGTCTTAAAATTTGTGATGGCCATGCAGTTGAAAGAGTGGCCAATTAACATTGTTGCTTTAAGTGGAAAGTGACCTTCAATGTTTAATTAAATGCTAAAAAACAAAAAGCACCACAGTAAGATTCTGTGAGGATGACTTCAGGTAACATAATCAAGCAGAATTTTACTGGCATCTGTGGAAGTAGACTTGTCCAGCTGCATCTAACTGAATAACAACAACTAGCAACAGATATATATCAAATTTACACCAGATTAAGATTTTCCCCTACCTTTTTTTAGTTTTATATAAATGCAAACTTGTTGGTCTAAAAGCATCTCTATACACGTTTACCCAAAACATAAAATACACTAAATGCAAGATACCTAAAGTGACAGAAGGCATCAAGTGATATAAGCACTCCTTCAGAATCCACTTGCAGTCATAGAGATATTTGGTCTACTATTTCATAAATTAGTTTCCAGGTTATTAAACATCTTTAATGTTATAGCAAATCTAAGATTCATTTAATAGTTCAGCTTCCATTTCAACATATTCATACTTTTGATCCATTGGTAGAATAATAAAAACACTGTGCTTGGAGGTCAGAAAAATAATTATTTCACCGTCTTGCACTACTTCTAGAAATTAAAGGCATTTCCAAGGCACAATAATCTGATTACACACTGAAAAGATAAACCTTGGGATTCAGCAAGTCTTTCTCCAAAAGTTTTGTATTTTAGGAGATTTGTTGTACAGAATTATAGAAGACTAAGTTGGACCGATTGTGTTCATTGCAAACTCCGATGAAAAACTGATGAGCATTGATGTACAGTACCTTGAAATTAAGTTCTTGGCAAGATCACAGTATACTATACAATCTCATTACACCTTGGAAGAGCAGTACATACTCAGGGACTATCAGTGTTACAGATGCTCTTTGTAACACAGCTGAATTGTCCCATGACATAACCAGGGTGAAGACTCAGGATCTTCCCTCGAAATATGTAACAATTTATTTGTAGCAGCTGTACCTTCCCCATTTTCAGGGGTTTTTTTCCTACTTATTATCAGCTGCTCACTTTTTAGTCCTGTTTCTTAAGGAAACACCACCTACTTCCTCATGCTATCTGTCCATCTGTCCCCCCTATTAAATGCTGAATTTGCTGGTCAATTCCAAATTTTGTCATATGCACAGAAGTTTTAGGGACATGAAATCCTTCAAGTCTTGTGAAAAACTGATCCCTGGAAAGGGTAAAGGCCTTATAGTTTCCCAGCCATCAGTAAATCCACAGCTCAGAGTATCCTCATAGCTTACGGGAGCAAGGAGACTTAGGATACAGTTGTCAGAATTCACACACTTCTATACTCTTTAAAGTTTTTGTTTTCCCATCAAATTTATTCATTTCACCTTTTCAGCATTGGTACTACAAGAAAATTGACTGGTGCAGCATTTCTGGTACAGCAGGAATTAGACAAAAACAAAGAATCTCATCAGAAACCATGATCACATGAGATCTTCAGAAAAGCCTCTTCATTAAGTCAACCTATTGATACCTTCAGATACACTTTAAATAGGCATCCCAACTTCTATATACTCACGGAAAGCACTTTTTTTCCAAATTAATAGTCATCCTCTAGAAGTTCTCACCAAGTACAATCCAATACACCACAATATCTTCCACTTCAATCCTCCACCAAGAGAAAAACCAAAACAAGTAAACTTCTAAGACAGAGTCAGGAATATATACACTCTCTAGAGAGCCAGGAAGGTATCACTGACAGCACTGCCTGTCAGTAGGAGAAAAAAACCCTACATTTCCTGTATTTCATAAATACAGAAATTCAGCTGGACCAATTAACTCCCATATTTTGACCTTTTACTTCTACAATATTGCAGGTTTGTTTCTGAAACTTAAAAAAATATATTCAAATATCACTGCTTGTGTTGCAGAACTGAGTGATTCACTTGGACCCATGCAGTCAAATTAAGATTGTATAAAAATGTATAACTATTAACTGAATCACGTTCAAAGGCTTGGAGAAAAAGGTCTGACGCTTTGATTTTGACAGTAAATACATATACATATTAATATGTATATGTATTTACACACAACTGCCATACAGTTTATCTACAAAATATTAAGTGTTTTTTCTACCAAATTTAAACTCCTTAAGTTTGTTATCCTTTCATCCTGTCACAACAATCATCAAATCCAAAATTTCCTACATCACATTCACTCTTACTAGTTAAACTATATGCCTGTTTGCCCCAGTATCACCTTTAACAGAACCCTTTAACAGCTAGTAGGTAAATCCAAAAATCTATTTAAGACTGAGTGGAAAACAATTGATCAAAGCTGATAAAAACAGTTGATCAATGACAGTGTAGGAAGCACAGTAGTTTTCTTGCATTTCCAATAGTAAATCACTACATAACTTTTTCTTTTTTAAACTTATCTGGTTTAACAAATGGCTACAAATTAAATCAAAACCATATGGTAGAGGCTAAAGGGTATAGCACAACATGAATTTTATTATACAGAACCATATGCTGCACTTAATGTCCGTGATGACTTTCTATTTCATCACAGATGATGACTATAAATTAGCACTATAGAGGCAAGAGCTCTATTAAATTCTACAATCAAATGATCTTGAACATAGTAATATAGTATCTCCCTGTATCACATAATACCAGAGAATGCTGTATTATCTGTATTATGGATCACTTCTGTACTATTATGGATAGTAATTTTTAAAATTTCCAGTTATTCAAGTAGCAGTTTGGCAATACCTAAAGCAAAACTTAATAAACCATTTAAAGACTAGGGCTCCTTGGAGTTCTCTGCCTAAGTTCTATAGTATTTATTATAAAATACTGTCTCAAGTAAAATTTTCTATCATTCAGTTCAGCTGGCATCTATCCTTTTTTTAAAAACAGATTTTTACCAGTGAAACAGAAGTAGACAACATCAAAACTTTGAGACTACTGTTCCTGACTACAAAATGAAATCTGAAACAAAATTCTTACAATGCATACTACTTTAACTGCACCACTATTTCCAATGGTATTATTGGGAATCTGTCTCTGCCATTGCAAATAACTAGCTCAAAGGAAGCACAACTAATATCATACTAATAACCAGCTATTGCATGTTTATCTACTTCACTATTCTTGTCCTTCAATGATTTATGTGAACATGGGTTAACAATAGTGGAAACACTAAAGTTCTGATCTAGAAAAGGTCCCCCATTGTCATTATCCACCCATGTGCCCCCTCTAAGTAAACACTAATTCTTTTAGTCTTTTTGTGTGGAATAAAGTTTTTAATTACATGGCATCTTTAACCAAGCTGTTCGATATCACAGTCCAGCCAACTTCCAACATTCTCAGGTCTATCAACTAGCTAGTTTCAGTGTCAAAATAACCAAAGACACTCTCTTATCAGTTGCATTGGTTTGTAATTGCACTTCCACTAGGGCAAGTTGGATGAATTTTGAAAGCAAAGATGTAATTCTTTTACTACAGCTTATTAAAAAAATAAAGGAAGACAGAAAGTATACACAACTTCTGAAGGGCTTTCCTAGGGAAATTGGGTAACTGAATAGGCAGATGCCTTCACAATTTCAAAACATTCAATTTAATTTTCAGTGACCTCAGATGATAAAAAAAAAAAAATCAGCTTTGTTTGAAAAGGAAGAGTTTCTCTTTGCTGCTCTGAGGAACTGCATATGTATCAGATATACATGGAGAATTTTATATTTTTAACAAGTTCTCATAAAATATGAGGCAACTGTTAGATAAATTCATTGTTCAGTTGGAAATCCAGAAGTTGTTACTGGCTTCCCAGCTCTGGACTCATTCAGAACCCACTACTACACCCCTAGACTGTATCTTATGCTACCTGCTTTACTCTGTGCCTCCACTTGTGCAAGTTTTGGAAGTGTTCATATTGTTGCAACAAGAACTATGTCAAGAGCAGTGAAGCTCTCACGAACTGTAACCATGTATAGGATATTAACACCCATCAGTGATCACCAAGATTTCTCTCTGCCCATATACTTGCCTTGTTAAGGCCTGCACACAGTCAAGTTATTGAAAAAAACACTGGTAAGCTCATGGGTGGAAACGTTCTCCTTGATGTTGAACTCAGCACCTGCACAAGAAGCCAGGAATGCTACTTGCTACATTGAAGCAGGGGTTTTGTGTTGGTTTTGTTCAGATTTTTTATTGTAAATGGTATCATAGTTTGGGAACCTGTCTCAGTAACACCAGAAAAACTGCCCAAATTAAATTTTGCAGCCACAGACAAGGATTAATCTCATTAATGCCTAATTTACAAAGTTGTAATGATCATCAGACTTTGGATAACTTCCCTAAGCAATACTTACAGGTACAAGCCAAAAGGTGGCTACAGCGCATGCAAAACATTCAAATTAGCTTTACAGTACCTTTACCAGGCTCCAAGCTATCAAATCCAGTTACAGCAACAAGCAACATAGATTGTTTCAGAAACCTGAGCAATATTTGAAGGTTGAAGCATAGCTTCACAGCTGTACACAGTTACATAGTTATGACAACTAAACTAGGTAATTTAAAGGTAGATCAAATATGTCCATACAGATATGCCCAAATATGTTGATACAAAGTTTCAAATTTAACTACAGCTCTCCCTACAGTCTACTCTAATTCCAGGAATTATAAAGTTAATGATAAAGAGCAGAAAACTAGATTAGGAAACTTATTTCCCTAAGGAGATGTGAATCATTTCTAAGTATGGAAGACTTGTATTCGTTCAACTCAGATACGAAAAAAACAAACCCCTCCCAATTTGGTTATACCATAATTAAGTAAAAGCAACAATATCAACAGATGAAAATAGTTACAGTTCCACTGACACCTAGAACAGCACTAATTTAACACCAGTCAAGTTAGAAAAGAGCTACCAGAGCAGACTTGGAAGAAAACAGTTGAGGAAAACAATCAACCAAGAAGAAAACAAGATTGATGATGTGCAAGTAGGGCTTTTGCTTCAGAAGGAATAGAAGCAAAGAAACCATAGTGGAAAGGAGAGAAAGAGGATGATAACTGGGCAATGTAAAGCAGAGGTACTAAAAGGGGATATAAGCACAGCAAAGATTAATCAAAAAGCGGGTTCCCTCTCACTCCCAAATAGCTTCCATGAATTGGACATTAGTGGGAGGAATGCAATGAATAGGCTTGTACAACATAAAGCAATAAATGTGAACACTACTGAATCCAACAAGAACACAAATATCAGAAATGGGCTCACTGTTGTACTTCCATATCTGTTGTACTTTTATATACCTAAAGTTGTAACAAGACATAAACTACCTACATGGTTTGGGTTTTGTTGGGTTTTTGGTTGGTTTTGTGGTGTGGGTTTTTTTTCTTTTTATTCAACAGGCAGACATTACTGGACATAATAACAAGAAAATTGGGAAAGGGAATGTGGAATACTTAATCATGCTGTCTATAGAAGGTTAAGCTGGGTTTGTGTGGCAACTTGGAGTATTAGAAGAGTGTTTACAGTTTAGACATTAGCTAGAAATAAAAGACATAGGAAAAAATAAATGTACAGCTATACTTTCTAGTATTTATCACTCACAATGAATTGCAATTTCACTATTTAAGAGTGTTTTACAACCAATCACAAAATAAATTCTTTGGTTTTAAAAGATTTTTTGACCCTTCCTGAATTCATCCAAACTAGGATCTTCTGTAAGGCTGTGGGGTGAGAAAAAGGAATTTAACTAGAGCAGGCTTTCATCAAGCAATACAGCAATGGGAAGGAGAGAAAGGAAAACTAGTTTTGACTGGAATACCAAAACTAGAGATGAAGAAGCTTAGCCTATGTAGGCTCTCATAATATTTTTTTTCCTGCTTTATTCATTGTTCTACTATCAGAATCTTACAATTTAGGAAATTGTAGAAAGCCCTCAACATTATTTATGAAGTCCACAACACACATTTGTATCATTTTAAGCATGATTCAGTGGGTTTAAATTATGGTAAGTATTTTTTAACATTGTTAATTCCTCCAGGCATAAAACCAAACTTTGCCAATTTTTTCCCATGCCACCAATCTAACTGTCCTCTCCACTTGGAAGAATCCAGCTTTTAGGACCCCTCACCATAAGATGTTGGGTGAACATCCCCACTTTGTTCTGGAAGAATTCTCACAGCAAATTTTTGACAGCTTTTAGATATCAGTACTGCAGTGTTATTCACTGACAGTATATTCTCTTTCAGAATTTCTCTCATTTTGACAGGCCCCAGCCAGTCACAACAGAGCTGTTCCTTACCCAGGGAATTCTATCCTTCCACTACTCACCACACCCTTTGCTTTTAACAAGGAGAACTGGGTAACAGAAGATCAATTCTCTTCTACTACATCTGTGCTTATATTTTCAAAGAACAAATCTAAACATATGCAACCCTTATGTCACCCTTTATTGATGTATTATTTGTAATTCTGCTAGTGTCATATGGCTTCAATAGTGAAAAGACTCAGTTTATGTAAAAAAAAAAAAATCTGTATTAATTTGGAGAATACATACATACCTTCCATTTCTCCTCAAAACAAGCTTCGCTTCTGGTCAAAGAGAAGGCTGAGTACAAGTACAGCAAAAGAAAAGGAAAGCCAGAAATGCATCTACACCATCAAATTGCTGCATATGATTTTTTTTTTTTTTTTTTACATAAGGGGAAATAGAATGGCATGGTTCAAGAGCAAGATCTGTTTGATTTTTATCTAGTAATTATATCTGATAAATATCCCCCAAAGGAATGGGATTTTTAAAAAAAAAAATATTCATTTTGTGTAAAACCTGCATCAAGGTCTTCTTATCACATTTGTATCATTATAATTAAAAAAAACCCAAACAGATCCCATCTCACTTCTGCATGTACAACCTAAGAGCAGGAGCAGCTCATGCAGATTATGTGACTGCACCTGTGAACATGACATAGAACATTATTAACACATGGCCCACAACTCATTTGGCTTTGTTTTCCACAGCATCTCCCAGAAGGTATTTATTAGGGGGACTGCTATAGTTCTGCAAACCTGTCTAAAAGGGAAATTCAGTGGAATGCTCTCATTAATGCTCTTTTAATGAAATACTAAATCTGCTGTGGCAGAAAGTATATGAAGGTAGCCAGCTTAGAAGCAGTTTACGAAAAAAAAGTAAACACATAAGTAAGAACATCAATTCTCCTTTCTTTCCTAGGAGATGAGCAAGATGAATATCAAAGAAGTGAAAATACATCTAGTTACTTAAATTAGATGATGTTCAAAACATATTCCTATAGTGAGCAATTCAGGTAAAGTGCTAGTTGTTTTATTTATGATTTTTTTCCAAATGGAATGGTGAATTATTTCCTCCAGAGTTTCTAGCAAGATCTTGTACTACTCTGAGGCATAGCATATTTTCTTAAGAATTCTCATTTCTATTCTTATGGTTTTATTCCATACAAAATCCATTTTCTCTTTTAATTCACTGTCCTGGTTTCAGCTTGGATAGAGCTAATTGTCATCCTAGTAGCTGGTATAGTGCTATGTTTTGGGTTCAGTATGAGGAGAATGTTGATAACACACTGATGTTTTCAGGAGTTGCTAGGCAGCGTTTAGACTAAGTCAGGGACTCTTCAGCTTCTGATGCCCAGCCAGCAAGAAGGCTGGAGGGGCACAAGAAGTTGGCACAGGACACAGCCAGGAGAGCTGACCCAAAGTGGCCAACGGGGTATTCCATACCATGGGACATCATGGCCAGTATATAAACTGGGGAAGTTGGCCTGGGAGGGGGGGAATTTCTTCCTTTCTGTTCTATTAAATTGTTTTTATCTCGACCCATGAGTTTTACACACACCCCACCCCACCCCCCACTCCACCCCGCCGATTCTCTCCCCCATCCCACTGGGTGGGGGGAAGTGGGTGAGCAGCTGCATGGTGCTTAGTTGCTGACTGGGGTTAAACCACAACATTTACCATGTCTGAAAAACTCACAGTGTTAGAGCTAACAAAATATTTGATCATTAATCAAATGAGTGATCATCTCCAGCTTTTGGTTTTCTTTTTATGATTGGCCTATAGGTAGGCTGAAGTTCTCTAAAATACGTTCTTGTTTCTATGAATAAAAATTGTTCAATAGCAAGTAGCAGCAAGTATTTGGAACTTGCCGTTTTGGAACAGTAATGCTTTGGAACAAAAGCTCTTAGGCACCTGTTGTGAGATATAATACATAAACACATTTACAATAAGTCTCCTGATGCAAATGTTAGTGATAAAACCAAAATATTTCTCATGGATTTCATACACAGTATTGTCTTCACACCTACTAAACAAAAATTTAAAAAAATAAATACTGAAGAATAAGGAGTATAAAGTAAATTTGAGCAGCACAAGTGAAATACCTAATGTACCCTATGTAATCTAACTGATGCACTCTATCTTCTACAGCCTACTGTCCATTGGTAGTTGTAGTTGGCAGTGAGTTGTCCATTATCCAACTCACCTACTAAACTTGCAGAAACGTAACTGTTACCATTCCAGTTTAAACACAGTGAGACTGCATATACATTTGTTAAATTAAAACCTAGAATTCTGATGGTCTCAGTTTGCTATAAACAAATTATTTCAAAAAGGTGATATACAAACATTTTTCAAGATAATTTTCAAGAACCCCTGAATGACTAGGTATCTTTAACTATGGAGTTCATGTCTCATTTACTGACAACATGATGAAGATCTCCAAGATGTGCCAAGTTATAACATAAGTTAAATTAGAAGAAACAGTTTAGACTTCTATATTTTTTTAGTTAGTATAATGATTTATTTGACATGGACCATGACCATACAAATACCACTACTTCACTGATGTGCTAGAAATCAATGTCTTTAGTATCCCAAATAACCTAAATTACTTTTGAAACAACATCATTCTCAGAAATTAGTCTAACACCACATTAGAGTAATAGAATCTATGGCCACTATTTAACTTAAACAGATTAAGGTACTGAATTTGACCTGTCTTGTCATAGGTCATATTAATTTGTTCCAAACTCAGATGTTCCCCCATACCCCATCTAATTTGTGGTATTAGTCAGCTAAGTTTTGATTACACTAAAGCATGCTGTGGATGAGACTGAATGACCTAATTAAAAGAAAAGTAGTATTTAAGTAAGGTTGACATACTGAAAATAAAGGTGTGGTAGATCTGATAACATAGTTTTGTCTATTATGACAAATCCACAATCCTGTCATAACTCACACTATGTCATCTGAAATAATTTGCAGCTAATGCAAGTCATTTATTGATGTGTTTAAACATTGTTAATCCTTGCGTGTTAAATATCTTTGGCTACTTCTCCACAATGCTTAGCAATTTAATTACATTAGACAAACGAAATTGTTTTAAGTAATGCCTTACAAAGTTGCCTAACAGAACAGGGGATTTCCTCCCCAGTCCACCCCCCCCCCAGTCCACCCCCAACAATCTGCTTCTGCTTGCTGCCAGGAAATTCATCCAAGATCTTCCAGACTGTCCCAACAATAACCAGCTGGCTGCAGAGCACAAAACTCATGAGCTTCTGCAGAGACCTCTACTAAGGATGCAACTTAAAACTAGCACATGAAACAGCACTTGCAAGCAGTAGAATTCATGACAGTCTCTCAAGAGGTGCAGCAAGGGTAAGGAAAAAAAGTATTTAGTATTATTTATAGTTGTGGTTTAACCTCAGCCAGCAACTAAGCACCACACAGCCACTCACTAACTCCCCCCGACCCAGTGGGATGGGGGAGAGAATCAGAAAAAAAAAAGTAGAACTCATGGGTTGAGATAAGCACAGTTTAATAGAACAGAAAAGAAGAAACTAATAATGATAATTATAACACTAATAAAATGGCAATAGTAATAATAAAAGGATTGCAATATACAAGTAATGCACAATGCAATTGCTCACCACTCACTGACCAATGCTGGGCATGAGAAGCTGAAAAGTCCTTGACTTTAGACTAAACATTACTCAGCAACAACTGAAAACATCAGTGTGTTATCAACTCTATCCCAGCTGAAACCAGGACAATTATCTAAATTCTAACAGGTCATATCTTTGAAGAAGCTTCTCCATTCACTCAAATCATGATGATTTATTTGAGTTGAAGATCATGATGTCTATGACAACAGAACCCATATAGGCAAAACAGGCAAAGTCAAGCACTCCAGTACTGCTTAATGTAAGATCTACACCACCATAATCCAGGCCACACTAGTCCCACAGCTCACCTGCACACACAGTTTGAAAAACTGTCAGAGATTTCAGAATAGTCCAATAAATACCTTGGATGCAGGGAAATGGTATTTTGAAAGCCACGTTTTACTAGGGTTTACTATAAGACATATTGCTTTTTTAATCTATACAGAACACGAATGACATACCACTCCTTTTAAATAAGTAGATACATAGCCCAACACTAGCATGGTTTTTTTCTAAAACACAAAGACAGTAATTGTACCCAGTCATTGCCTCTTAAGTCTTTTAAAACTTTGTTGAAATGTGTAATGATTGCTTGGTGAAATTCTCCTTAGGTTGGGTCTCTAAAAAGCAAAGAGGTTCATTTGCTATGCTTTTCCTTGCCAGTAGGACCCTATAAGCTGCCCACCTACCAGAAAAAAGTGTCACAGGTCTAGGGTTCTACTTTGCCCCAATCAGATTTTAAAAAATATTTTAATTCTTAAAATAGATGTCAAAACCCAAATATCAAAAAGCATGAGTTTTGTAGCAAGTTCTGCGATGCAACCCTCTTTCCCCACATTTGGTTGTCCCACTGCAGTTACCATTTGATTGGTCTCACAGCCCTGCTACTGGTGACAGGGAAGAGCTTTTCTGCTTGCAAAACAAATATTTTTGCAGCCCTTAGACATCCTCTGAGGAATTTCCTCAGGTTTCAGCTTGTTCTCATTAGATAACAGATGAGGGCATCTTTGCAATTAATGTGCAGGCTAACAAAATAAAATCCATTACATCATTCAGTGATAATGTAATACGGTTATTCAATTGTGATGGTACATTGATTGCCCTGTTAACAGTTCACAAGCCACAGACTGTAAAATTCCCACTAACTAAAAGTTTTTCAAAGCCACACTAACATTCAGAAAAGATGAACTCCACCAGCACTCACAAAGCAGAATTCAGATCATCTCTCTTTTACTATCAGATGCTCACTTTACCAAGAGCTATAGATTGATAGAAGTATCAAAAAGATACAGAGTGCTTAGCATCATACCTGCTGGATGGTCTCACATGCATTAAGTTAATACAAAATCAGGATCAAGGTCAATTAATTGTGGGGCTTTTAACTTTGATTTGTAGATCTTAAATCTGCCTTTATGTGAACAGGTTTGCTTTTAGCATATTAAAAATATCACAGTGTATATTGTTATGACTAGAAAACATTCCAGCAAACTACTCTGGCATAAGGATTGCACAACACAGCACAGCTTATCACTGGGGGCACTCTACCCATTGGCCACTAACTTTGCCATGCTTTCAGAGCCTGGAGGTGAAACTTTCCAATACAAATGAGTTCATTGATTTACTTTTTGAAAAACAAAAATTGTGTAAAGGTGTACATTTAAGCTAGATTTGTACAGTTATTTTATTGGTGTAACAACATGACCACCCATTCATAGAGCCTTTGAAGAGACTGAGGGTAGCGAACTAAAGTTGAGTGGGCAGAAATACTCCGAAAGGGAGGAAACTGTGCAACTGTGAGGCTATGAAGGTTATTTATTCAGTAATTCTTCAGCTTTAAAGTAACTGCTATGCACAGTCTAAAATATTGCCCATTTTTATTACACTACATCGGAATAGAAAGTTGTATTTTAAGTAGGTAATTAGAAGAAAAAGAAAAGCAGCTCTGCCTTTAATAGTTTTTCACAGCTAATTACTCTGTATTAGATCATCACAATCATTGTTGTCTTCCATATTGTAGAATTACTTCCTCCAACAGATAGAACATGGTAGCTAGCATATTATTCCGCACTCAACACTATCAACCAACATTTAAGAAATTATAGAACAAAACACTTAAGCAGCCACTTAAAATTTTCATAATCATTTAGTAGTTGATAATTAAGTAATTAACTTTAACACTGTCACAAAAGCATTATGAACATTCATTATAAAGTGTAACTGATAGATTGCATGGAGTATCTTTGGCAATTAGACCCTTATTTGTCCTTATAAAGTCTTCTCTTTGATGTGGCCCACAGAGAGCAATTTTCCAAGAATTATTTTCCTGCAAGAGCAGCCAAAACAAAGACACCTGGAAACCTTGACACATTTTGGTTGCATGAAACAGGTACAAGTGCAATATGATTCATGTGGAAAAACATATATATATAAGAACATAAATGTAAAAATACATAAAAGAGTAGTTGGACAAAATGAAAAAAGAAAAGGTGAGATAACCTAATGAAAAGTTAGAAGTTCCAAATTAACAAAAACTCAAAAACCTGAAACGCCCCCCCAAAAGGCCTTTTGGAGCACAGCCAGAAGGGAGGACAGAGGGACCATAACCAGCAAATGGATGGCAAATATTAACAATAGTTTTACTGCTCATAGCAGTACAGTTTCACAGTAGAATATACACACAAAGGGAAGTCTTACTGCAAATCACAACCGCTAACCAAATTTTAAAATTTCACGTTTCTATTAGATCAGGAAACCAGAGTTTAAACACATTCCATATCCCATTTTATTGCATGTTGGATACACTCCCCAGACCACAGAAGCAGCTTTGCTGAACTCATATAATGTAGACACCAACCACCTACCTTGAGAACAAATGTCTGAAGTGCTAAATAATTTCTGTGTGTGCATTGATTATGTGTGGGTGTGAAATATTTTTACTGTTTTTTTTTATAGTTCTTAGTTTCAAGTTTATTTCACAGTACTTCTAACAGATTTGATTGATTTTCATGTCATTGAAAGTCTATAGACTTGAGGTCTAGGACAGAAAGCTAAATATAATATTAGATATTACTTCCCTCCTTCTATGAAGGATAAGTTTTTAAGCAAACAAGCACTTAACTAATCATGAAAAGCTTTCATTGTACTCATCTCTATTATGGAGTTCACTTTAACTTTAGAAAAAAAAAGCTTTTTATAAAGAGTCCTTAACTTCGGCCAACAATTTTACTGTAAGTATTCAGAATACCAGCCAGAACACCCCTACATAATCAATGCTTCTGAATGAAAGGAGATGAAATTGTGTGCACGTATGTATGTCTACATGATCGGGATTCAATGCAGCATTGCAAAGCAGCTCACTTTTCTGGGGCTGATGCACAGCTTGGTATTTTGCGTATTTAAAAAAAGAAAAGCCAAAATACTAAAATAAAATTGCTTTGATGCTAGGCAACCTGGTTACCTCTAAACAAATAAGGATCTTGACCACAGTAACCTGACAACACTTAATGCAGCAGCTGCACAAGTCAGCAGAATGAGAGGAACAAAAATGAGCCAACTATGTGAAGGACACATACCGAGTTAGGGAGATAAATCTGTTGCTATGTATTAGACAAGTTATCTACAGTTAAGCCATTTCTTTTCTTGCTTCCTACACAGAGACTATGACATTTGAGGAATACTAACAATTATTGAACAATACAGAATGCTTTCAAATGGATTTTCAGCTTTAAGAAATAAAAAGACTAAGAAGGAACAGAAATACAGTACAATTGACTGTTAAAATTGGAAAATTATGGTGAACTGAAGGTAAGATGCTTTTAAAGAAGTGTTCTAGCAGCTTCCATTTTAATAGTATTTAAAAATACATTGTATGTCCATTGCCAGTGTCACTGGGCACATCATATAAGAAACATTTCAGAGAACTGCTCACAGCAATGGTCATATCTTAAGGTAAAGCATTTGTCCTAACAATGAAAAAAAACACTTTTCAAAACGAACATACGAAGGGCATTCCATTTTCCTCTCCCACCCACCCCTCTTTTTTGAGCCAAAACTGTTCACTACCATTTTTAGTTCACTTCACCAGGTTATCACCATTGCCAGGAGTTGTTTTCAGAAGAACAGCTAATTTTATCTAGCTAAAGCAAACCCCTGGTACTAATTACATACATAGAAAAACCCTAACTAATTTTGATGAGATCAAAGGGATAAGCAATGAGCTTTGATATTTCAGCCTGCCTATTATTTCCAGTCTCTTTCCCTCAACTTTAGATTTTTTTTTCTTTTGTGAGTTTGTGACACTGCTACATACAGCGCCATGCTGCCTCCCTAGTACCACGTTTTATCCAGAAAATACTTTAAAAATGCCATTCCAAATATGTCCAAGAACCATTTTAAGAAAAGGGGATTGCATTAGGCAAATTCTCCTCCTTCCTCAATATTACTAAATTCAATTTTATCATTTCATCTTCATTGAATAAAACACAAAGATAATACACCAAGTAAATTCCTCTAGAAGAATGTTTATACAAGCAATGAAATTCATATACTAAGGATGGTTCTATTCCTAGCTAACAAGTACTAATGCAAATAGTGAAATCAATATCTAATTTTATAACAAAACACAACCACATACACTGGGGGGACAGTGTGGAAATACAGCTTTCTGGCCTCATCAGAACACTGTCAAATCTACAGAAACATCTGCAATAGACAGAAATAGGAACGCTAAGAAGCCTCACTTTTCTAGTTCCTGTAATTCTTCACTATGTACCTGATGTAGACAGTGCTGTACTTTATAATTACAGTAACCCATATCATTCACCATATGGGATTCTCAGAGCCTAATTGTTCCAGCCAGAGCAGATTAGCACAGTTAAATGCATCTGACAACATAAGCCTCCCAGATCCTACAAAGACTAAAGAAATCGACATTACTGGAAAAAACATTTAACCCCCTAGAACTTTCCCATGACTCCCAATACACTTTGGGCAAGGCTTTTCCCAATGAGCCAGCATCCACATGTCAGCTTTCACACAGGTCACTGAGTAAGCAGCACTAGCGGTAATCACTGTATTTCATAGTTCTGTTAGTGTTGCACGTGATCTTATCACCTACAAGACAGATAACTTATAAAATGCATGAAGCTAAAGGTAGCATAGGAGCTAAGTTTAAAAGTGAAAAAGTAAGAAGAAAAAACATAGAGGGCTTATACTGGATTAACAATGAAAATACTCTTACAAAATTTATTACACAAGGTACCCAGGTTGATATTACAAAGATAAGGTTTTCTATGATAACCTAATTTCAGTAATTACCACACAAAGTTACATGAAGTGGTTTTGGTGGGAATAAACAGTATTTCCAGTGTGTTTATTTAAAATATGTGGTTCAACCATTAGAAGACTGATTTGGGAAAGTGTTCTGCTAACCTATATTCATATGTTATGTAAGGTTTGATCTCTTTTATTACCCCAAATGATAACTCTCCCTAAATTCTTTCCATTTCTTTGCCCTTCGTTTCTGATTTCTTAAGGCATGCATTACAATTTTCTCCTATAGGAAGGGAAATCTTCAGGTAAATCAGATGACAGCATGGCAAGACAAACAAGCCAAGCACATGTTGTGTAATCCTAGTGTATAGCAAAATAGACTGAGTCTTTACAGCACAATGCAATACCATATAGCACAACTGATCTCACAGAACTTCTACCAGCAGCACAGCCACATTATTGTCATGCTTTACCCCAATTATCCCTGCTGAGATTGTTAACATGGCTATGACACTTATGAAACTAATCTGAAAGGGGTCATAGAGACAGCTCAATCTTTGCGAAGCAACATTTTGCATCACGCAACAAATAAGGGAATGAAATTGAATTCTTCAGTAGCACATTTAGCAGACTTAATCATTGAGTACTTGAGCTTTAATACACCTGGACTTCTAAACTATGTTATCTTTTATAAAACAGAGCCTTGTTTGTAGTTTTCTAGACTTTTAGACACAGCAAGCATATAACATGTGCTGCCAATGCAGGTATGTGATATACACTGCTCCTTTGAAAAGGAGCAGAAAAATAATTCCTGTATCTACTTTGTGTGATGTCCACACACAGAATGAACACAAACATTGTGCTTTGACATTACCATATCTTCATTTCTCCCCCACCCTTTTACTCTATTGAACAAATATTCAGATCTTACTCATACATGTGCAACATCTAATGAACACAGCTCACTGAAATTCTAATCTGTTGCTATATTAAGAGATATTGCAACCCACAAATATCTAACAAAGGTGTCATAGTTGCATAAAATTACTGCCAACGATTGTCCTTGATCTGGCAAAAAAGAAGTGCATGCAGAATCAAAAGGAGAGAACGCTGAACCAATGAGACTATTACCACTAAGCTTTTCTTACAGTCTCAGTCATATTTTACAGTAGACCTCAATGCTGAGTGCTGTTTAATATTTGACGCTGGTGTACTAAATTGAAGGGATAAGTGGCATAAATATCCCTTTTAAGAAGGGGGCAAGTAAAAAAAACTTGAATTACATGGAAAAAATATAAAACACCCCTTTTTTACTTTTATACTGGTTCCCAAGCTCCTTGTCCTTCGCTACTGACTCAAATTCTCCATGTTCCCACCACTTTCTAACAGGCATTCACCTTAGAAGCATACATTTGTACCAAATATTTCAGAATATCCAAGAAAAAACAAAAAATGTTTACTCAAGTTTTAAGTGCAGTAGAAATGATAAGTCCTGAAAACATATCTGATGATACAGTGAAATAGAGGTCAGTAGGTCTGATAACTTACTGGTTTTTTCTCAATTTAACTTTCAATACAAGCACCTGGCAAGAATGAACACTTACACATGTACTTGAAAAAAATCACGCGATGGTAAAGCTCCAACAATTTTAAAGTAGTAATACATGACTGTCCTTAAAATAGGAACCATAAAGATACATAGAAAAGTTAAGGAAAAAAAATTAATCTCCTTTACAGAGAACTTACAGTAAAGTTTCACAAAACTCTGCCAGATAAAAAATGAGTTAATTTACCTAGAGAGAAAGTGTCTGTATAGATATCGATATATATACATATGCATAGAGAATATACTTTGAAACTTCAGATACAAAAGATTAATTACGAGATAAGACCAGGACGAGCTCAGATTTTGGTTTGGGGGGGGGGGGGGGGGGGGGGGGGGGGGGGGGGGCCTCCCTTTGTCGTGGTGCTTTTTTT
>NW_010973316.1:1313788-1316353 GCF_000737465.1 Haliaeetus leucocephalus | reverse complement strand
GGGGGGGGGGGTTAGGGGGGGGAAGGTGACCCGCCTTTGATCTGAGGCTTTATCTAGACTAATATTTTAGACAAGATGCACATTAAATTAAGTTGACTGCTTATGGATGAAGCCAAAATAGAAAATAAACCTCAGGAATGCATCAAATGCACTCCTAGCTTCAAACAGCCCATCAAGTAATAGGATGAACCAAGAGCTGATCTGCAGTGTAGAACAAAAAACACAAAAAAATAGTGTCATTCATATTGCCCTTGTGTCTTAAAGGAAGACTGACAAGCATTTGGCAGAATATTAGGTTCTCCAACTGAGTTTTGGAAGTCTTGGGGGGGTATTTTTATGTTGGGGTTTTTCGTTGTTGTTGTGGGTTTTGTTTGCTTAACTTCTGTATTCCAAATCTGGGAGCTAGTGAAGAGGTGAAGTTTGTGGGAGGCTTTATTTTTTGTTTTTCATCTGTAATTAAGGACAATAATTGTTCTCCAAACAAAACAAAAAAAAACCCTCTACCAATATCAATGAATGAACAGATCTTGGCCTAATATGAACTGTAATAGCAAAGATGTCTAACGAACAGCTTTATGTGCTCACTGCAGTAAAGTGGAGAAGCAGATAAGTATTGGCAATGGTGCAAAGTGCCCTACTACTATTTTTTTTATACTCAAAGATCATCTTCAGATCAGGAGAGGCCTGAAAACTCAACACCCCAACTATCAGACAGAAGATTACAAAATACCAGTAGCTTGCTCCAGTCCTCCCCAAAGGATCTACATACATACTGCCAAGATACTACCCTGACCCCTATCCAGAGGAGGCTAATTTATTTTTGTGTATTGACAGAAAACTAGCAAGAATTGGCTAGCTTACAAGAAATCTCCCAAGGACATTCTCATTTCATGCCAAGGACACACCGAGAAGATGGTTTCATATTGGTCTCGTATACATTCAAAGTAGACAGACATAAGGCAGGTCCTATACAAAATTCACACAGCTGTGTCAGCATAAAATGGTTGCTGAGTTAACAAGTGCAGCCAAGATTAGGTGTACTGACATGACCAGAATGCTTGCACAGCTTTAGCTACACTACAAAAAAAGCAATGCATCTGAACCCACTGGAGAGTCACCTGCAAGTAACTACTCCATTTAAGTGTTGTACACCCTTTTTTCAAAACAGCTTCCCCACACGATCAAACATTAAGTTCAATTATCTCACTTCACTGGCTACTTTCCTCATTCATTAAGTAAACAAAAAAGAAACAAGGGGAGAAAAGTTTGGGTGACTTCCTAAAGACATTGCCAATTGCACTTATCCTGTAAAAGCTCTAGACAAGAAAGGTTTGTTTATACTCCGTTTTGAAATTTAGTTATGCATAGAGAAAAAGATAAAAAACTATGTTGTACTGTACCCAGATTTCTAGAAGTGTCCTCTGTTGTCAGGGTAGGGGGAACAGGTGTGAAGCAATGATGCACAGCTTAAGCCCAGTGCAGCTTCCTCTGGAGCAGCTCCACACATCCAGCTGCATTTTTCAAAGGCGATTACTGCTAGAGAATAAAAAAAATAATTCAAACACCACTGACTAACCACACTGTTCTCAGACATTTTCGGCATCCATCCACAGAAAACTGCTCTGCCACTTGGCTCTTCCCAATTGCTATAAAAGCCAGCAACGCAGAACTGGGACTGAAACTTGTTAAATAAAAGCAACTGCACTTGCATATATTCACATTTAATCCATACCATTAACACCCAGGAATTATTATACAGGAAATCCAGTGGAACACAAGTCTATTTGTTTTAAAAATTATAAATTCTATTTTGCTTAGCAACATTACTAAAAAACCATTCTAGCCATCCACCGGACAGGGGGTTCCTTTTCTAAAGGAAGAATCTGTCTGGTACTCAGTCCTCTCTCTTCCAAGAGCTTCTCAAGACTCTTTACTTAAGAAAACTTTGCAGGATTCAATCCTTATCATTCCTCCAACACAGAGGTTACAAGAAAACAAGATCCAGTGTTTCCAACATTCCCATAGGTACTGTCATGCAAGTATGACAAAATGTATCTCTTCTCTGCAGCCTTCTCATTTAAGATTTTTTGTTTAATAAATCTTCCCTTGGAGGAGCAGTCTCACATCAGTACTAGATTTAAAATATTTTAAATGAATTTATAAATCATGGTGTTGTAGCTACTTGTACAGCAGGGATTTCAGATAAGACCAAAGCAGACTAAATGCACCCAGACTGATGTTTTGTAACTGACATCATTCACTGATTATTCACATGATCCACAACCCTATCATCAGGCTGCACCTGATACTCCTACCTACCCAGAGGAAACCACCCAAGCTAATTTCTCTCACAAGATCATTTGGTACCATTTTAATACATATTTATATATGTGTGTACACACACACACACACAAAATAGCAAGTGTAGTCGCATCACAACCACAAAACACACTATTTGGGGTTTATTGAAGCTTCCTCAGTCTTTGATGAGTGGAGAAATAGTAACAAAAGAGGGGAATTGGGGGGGGGGGGGGGGGGGGGGGCGGCCCCCGCACACAGAACACA
>NW_010973316.1:1224223-1313778 GCF_000737465.1 Haliaeetus leucocephalus | reverse complement strand
GGGGTGGGTAATCCTGCACAGCATGCAAATTCATAATGACAGCATGGAGTTTGCCACTTATTCCTAATTCTAATCTATTCATACTGTGGCTAAAGATCTTAAAAGGATTTGGAAGTTACAAGTCAGTTAATAAAAGTCCACAAAAGAAATCATAGCAAGTAATCTATAACTTGAATTTCATATATGCTTATGATGTTTGCTTGTGATACATCATTTCAAATGTCCCTTTATTAGTGGAACAGACCTCAGTCCAGACTCCATGCTTATTTCTTGCTGTAAGTTACAACTGAGTAAACAGATGAAGTTGTAACAGTTCACTTGAAATAACCAATTTCACTTCAATTGTGGTTGCAGTCTTTCAGAATTGAACAAAAAGCATACGTAGTTGAGCTTCAGAAAACATAAACACTTATGTAAAGCAACATGTTCTACTACAGGCGTATGTTTATTATGAGATAGTAAAGCATCTCCAGTACCTAAGAGATGTGCTATTCAGAATTGGAACCATGTCACTAATTTTAAAGAAACAAAAAGAAAGAAAAAAATTTGCAAGAAAAAACAACAACCAAACCCCCCACATTAACATACCATATGTGTCCTGGCTGTATAAGCACTGCATTGCCCCTTAAACCCATATTTAGAATGACAATTATGTTTGCTTAAAATTCCTTGTTTCTACAAATGTTCCTGCTTGTTCTCATTCATTGTAACACTCACAGGTTTTAAACACTAGTGGGGTGTGACTCTTCCCCAAGCAAGTTTATTCATATATTTGCAAAACTGACTGCAGGAACTTTGTTTTGCCTGTTCACATACTTTACAGCCTGCCATGCTGAAACACTGAATAATTAAGGAAGGCTCAGATGAATTAACAAAATTCAGGATGATCTGTAAAAGCTATTTCAAAAAATAACCTACACAAGTATCTATTGATGCATTTAGTACCATTTTAATCCCCTTCAAAAAGGCCAGATTTTTTTTTTTTTTTAAACCTTAAGAAAATATCTTTGTAAAATACAAGAATTGGTTTCTGCTACCAAGGTATGAACTCAGGTCCCACTTTTCATCAGTGCTTGGATGAACTCAAATGCATGTTATCCATATACATCTGCCAAAGCATTCAAATCTTTGCAGTGTACTATCTTGACTCTTTATTCATTAATTCCTTGCGTTGTGGCAACAGGACTACACACAGATAGCAATAGCTGGCAAATCTCAGCCCAAGCATTTAGAAAGTGTCCTCAAGTACACTGTTCTAGAGACAATTACTAAAATGCAAGAAATTTCCTCTGACACCGATTAACACTCACTAGTGACCAATACTACAGCTATGACCTATAAAAAAAAATAATCAAGGAATCATCTGAATCAAAATTTTTACCCTCTCCATCTCTTCTGCTGACTAAATTATAAAAAAGCAAGGCATTTAAACTGCTGTGATGTACCAAAACCAATGAAGATGCACAAGATCCTGTGTTTTATTACTGTGATTTCCTCATGCAGCAAGGGGAGGACGAATTGGAAAAAGCAAGCTCTTTGACATAGTATGGATTCGTGCTCAGAGGAAAATCATTCAGTCTGAGACTGAATTCACATTATAATGAACTTTCACCCTTGTTTTTCCACAGCCCTGTTACATACTTGTTCCCACCATATGCAAAACATTTTCTCCATCACTTTCTTCCTCCCTTGAAATAACAGTTCTTTTGTTCAGGCTGCATTTCCACTTTCTGCAAGTTAAACACTCCCAAAATAACTTTGAATATGTAAGCAGTTACAGTTGTTGAAAACTGGAGCTAGGAGGAAAATATAAATTAAACAAATTTGTTTAAGTCCAGTGCGTTTATGAAAATCTTTCCCTTGGCTTTCCACAGCTCCATCTGCATGCAGATCTCTGTAGACTCACACACAGATTTTAACTTGACATTATCTAATGTATCTTGGGAAAATTCCTGCACAGCAAATTGAGTTTTTAAAAAAAAGGCATTGCATTCAATAAGGAACTAATACATTGTTTTCACTTGAATTGCAGCAGAATAACATGAAGGATAATAAACTCATTTCGAATTTATATGCTTTCACCTACATTTGAATACATGTTTTACATTTACATGCTACAGTGTGATTTTGGGTTTTTTTCCTGATTTCTAGTTTTTATGCATAAACAAACAACTCCAGTATATTTGGTGACTGAGGGGGAAATGGGAAAAAACCTCCATACACATACTGTACACAACAACCTGTGTCTTAAGTTTTAGTAGAGGTCGTTGTTTTCACTGAAAGTAACATCAAACCTAGTTAAAAATGAGCCCATATGACTTCTACTTAAAATTTAGTTACAATCCAGTTGCTTGCCACTTTAATTCAGCCCTTGCTCCCACTTTGTGATATGCAAATATTTCTCATCTGAGCCCCTATGGCCAATCCAGAGTTTGAAAATAATCAAACAGAACACTGTGCAATTTAAGGTCCTGACAACAAGTACAGAAATGTTGTTTTATGCTTGAGGGAACTATGCACAGACCATCTGCTGCCTTTGTGATTCCCCTGATGCCTGTCAAAGTGAGCATGTATGAAACGGCAGGGAATGGAAACAGAGGTATTATCATGTAGTTTGGTACAAGAACCCGAGAAACCCCAGCACCTCTGCTAGACCTCATTTTGATAGTCAGATCTGTGTCAAGTTTGTAAGCTCACCTACTGGCACAAGATCCCTTTGGGAACAACCCCACTGTGTATTTTTCTTTATTATTATAGTAGCATTATGTATTACATGCAGAGTGATTTAGGCTAATATGATCAAATAGCACTAAATCATGGAAAATGATAGAAATCAGTGAAAAATACAGTAGTAGGCTTGTTTTGGCTTTGATTTTTTTAATGTTTTAAGAAGGTCTGTGTAAGGATGAGCTTAATCTGCTTTATGGCATTATGCCTTGCTGCTTTCCCTTCCTTCCCTCAAGGAAAGAAAATGACACTGTCTACAGAATCCAAGAACTGCGTTCTCAAATTTCCTCAGAGATCTCCCACAGTTTATCCGAGAGAAACAGATAAGTGAAATTTAAATCAAAACACAGAAAGAAAATAAATTCCTTCAGGATTGTATTTTGCATGAAAAATAAGTAAAACAGATTCCTTTAAAGTATCCACACTTTTCACATTGTATTAGTACTTCTACATGAAACATAGTTGAGCCCGACATGTTCTACTGATACTTAAACCTTCTGTTTAGAAGAAAGATGCCAATACTCCCCTGTGCACACATGCTACAATAAGGATTTTAAAGCTTTTTCCTATTTTATTATTTGGTTTGGGGATTTTAACTAGTGATCCAATACCAGGCTAACTGGGATTTATCTAGAACACCTGCCATATTTAGATCAGACTGGCATAGAGACAACCAAGACACATCTTGGAGTCAAAAACCCTCTCCCTTTCTCATATTTTCAATCTTCTGTCCAAAGCAATGATAGATATATTAAAAGGAAGGGAATGATTTTTCATTTTACCTCTTCTTGATTTTACAGGGACAATATTTTTTTTCCAAGATACTTTTGGAAAAAAATAAAAATCAATAAAGCAGATACGATGAAACAGGAAAAGATCTGGTTTGAACTACTCAGATTTGGAGATGAAGGGTTACAGGAAGTAGAATGCAGCTATTAAAGAAAAATACAGCCTCCTAGCCTATTTTATACACACCAGGACAAGAGTAAAATTGAAGTTCTTGTCTCTTCTGTAACAGATGTGAATACACGTGATCCAGTTGCCACAATAAGGTTCCCCCTGGCCCCAAAATGAAAACTCTGGACAGAAGTAAACAAGAAGGGAAAAGGAGCAGGTAGACAACCTGATTTCTGACACACTTCAGAAGAGCCTCCAGGGCACCTTTGTTAAATGGGTGCTAGATAATCCCAAACTAAGTTAGTAATCCACTTTTCTTATAAAGACACCTATGTTGAATTCCTAAGGCATGAGAGAAAATTCACTTCAGAAACTCTTTCACATGTAGATATTTCCATGTAACTATGACAAGTGAAATCCCTCTTGGTAACTGCCTCTGAGACGTGAATTTATGCATCCAAGATGTTCTAAGCAACAGGTTGCTACTGATCTCTCATTTGATCATGCCATTCCTGCTTCAGCATGACTCCATGCTGTTTCTTCACTTTCAACTTTATTGTAAATGTCACATTGGTGACACTGAAATTTATGATCCAGAATGAAACAAAATCTTTTCAGAACTGGGAAATTTTTTCCTGAACCTTCTAGCAGCCATAAAACTTTGGTAAATAAGATACTTCAGTTCAGGAGAAAACCAACATCAGTAACACAGTCAAACCCAGCATTTAACTGCCAATCCCACATGTGACTTATGGACTGCAGTGTTGTCAAATCCCCATCTTATAACGGTCTATGTTTTCCTTTGCACTGAAACCAAACCTTTTCCACAGCCTCAACACATTCATTGTTTATGGCCAGCCTGTTCTGAGAGTCAATGATGAAACCAGAGCTGGGTCTTTTTGTGGGTTTGTTGGTTTGTTTAGGTTTTTGTTTTTGAAAAGAGCTTCTTATAACAGCAATTCTTATTAGCACAAACTTCATTACATATTACGGAATTTTGCCCCATCTTACATTCTGGCCATCAAGGCCATCCAGTTCTTCAAACACAATCATCTAGTCCTCCATGCTACCAAAGTCTCCCAATTTTGTATCATAACATTTCCTTCATAATGGAGAACAGTCTCAAGACAAACCTTGAGCATCTGCATTAACAGACTAATGCTTCCCTTCTCAGTACAGCTTCTTGCTCTCCCCTTTAAGTAGTTCCTTGTCCAGTTCATCAACCACCACTTCAACACCTTATTGAGCATTTTCCCCACAGAGTTTTACAAAAACTTGTTTACGAAGTTCAGATAACCCGATTACCTGCATCTAAACCAAAGAATTATTTTATCAAGTAAAAGGACAAGATACACCTCACATGAAGCACTTTGGAAAAACACCTCTCATTCATGTGCTGTTTGCTGCCAAATTTGTCAATACTTTTTCCCTTCAAAATGTGCTCTAAAAAGTCATCCATCCTCTTAAGGTGAGACTAACTCTCTTGCACTCACCCCCCCCCCCCTTCTTTTTTTTCCTTTTACGTATCCTTTTATTCTTCTTAGAATGTAGTCATGGTATTTGCCAATAGATTGTACAAGTCCCTACAGGTTTGGTTCATGAGTAAGGAGAAGCAGAGGTAGATATAAACATTTCTCTTAAGTATATTTAATTCCCTATTTTAGACAGATCACTTATTTGGTTAGTTTAATCTCCCTTTACTTCAGGTCACCTCCTACACTTTTATGGACGCTCACATACTCCTTTGCTTCTTCCCTTTCCCTTTCTCTTCCCTCTTTTCCCCCATACAGAACGCCACACACACACAAGTACACTTCTGCACATATCAGATAAGAAATTAAGATGTCCTGGAGTAAAACAGCTCCTTGCAGTCCTAATTTGGCCCCTTCCAAGTAAAAATATTATTATACATAGGAATACTAAAGTGGTTTTGATATTCAGCATCCCAATTCCCAAGAAACCTCACTGCTACAGGAGAAACATTATCTTTCTAGTAGTAGAATGAAATAATGTAATTCTCTGAATTTACAGCTTGAAAAATATCCTGCACTCCTTGACTACTTCATGACTTGAAGAACATCCTATACTCTGTGTGCAGAGTGGAATCCCTATACCTCTTTCTTTGGTATATGTTGTGACAATCACTATAATTCCGAATTGCAGTATTTGAAGTTTTGTCCAATTTTACAATGGCCATCCTAAACCAGTTATAGGAAACTGTGGTTTTTTTTTCAGAGACTCAATACAAATATTATTCTCATAAGGTTTTTTAATAAGAACTTTTGAACCAAATTTATTATTCTCATTATATTTGCATGAGAAATAAATCATCACAACTCCGACCTGTTGAGTTTGCTGCACAAAACTGGCTTTCCATAAGTATATCATAGAGGACATGTTAACAGAAATAACTCTGCTTACTCACATGCATTTTAGAGTGATGCTTGTTATTTCTTTCTTTCTTTTTAAAGAAGTCATGCAACTGTCATGAGCAAGCTACTTCAGCCTGCAAAGTCACTCCTGAAGAAAATATTGCAAAATAAGGGACATACTACAATTAAATGCTAAGAAGCAGCTGTCCTAAAAGAAAAATGAAAAAACACCTGTTAGAAAGGATACACAGGAGTCAGAAAAAAGTAAAGTTATAGCCAAACCTGGTTGCTTAAATAATTAATTTTGTTTCAATACAAAAATGAAAAAACTATTTTTATGTTGCCAATTGTTTAAGTATTTGTCCAATTATTTATCCAGATATGCAAACAACTGAAGTACTGCACACCAAATCCTTTCAGCCTGCTCTTTTATCCCTGGAGATGTTTTCTTGAAATGAGATTCTGAAATAAGATTTCTCAGTTCCTATTGACAGCTCTCATGTCTTCAGAATATCGTTAAGCACAACAATGAAGCAAACCTGCGAAGAACAACATATTACCACATCCAGAATATTACTTCGAATCTATTGAAAGCACTGATAGTAAATCTCGTAAAAAGTTCTAATTCATCTGTAACAAAAAGTATGATTTCCTAGTGGACATCTAAGGCATATAGGGCAGTTTTATCTGATAAGTCTCTACAGGCCTGGAAACTATCATGCTTTTCAAATACAGTCCTTCATCAAAGGATAAATCTTGAAGTTGACAAAACATGGTTTGGACAGAACTCTAAACGCCAAGTCTGTCATTTGTTTTACTAACAGGTAAGCACAATCATCTGAAAAATATTAGGACAATCCTGAAAACATAAGCGAAGCCTATACAACCTTAAATTGTTCCCTTTAAAGAAAATTGTGGGACTGCAAATTGCCACTAGTACACGAGAAACTTCTTGTATTTGGGCTCTGAATTCTAAAACTGCAAATAAAGAGAGAAATATCAGAATCTCTAAAGATGTATTTGTTTCTAGATCCAAAACCAAAAAGAAATAAAAAGTCAAGAAGGAAATTTTGAACTGACAGTGAAAGCCAGAGTCTATGAACAGTGGGAAGGTGCTAATTCAGTTTAATTTTCTCAGCAGTTCTGAAGTATTGCTACATTGTCCTCTGCTTCCAGAGCAAATGTGGAAGGGAGCTAGAAAGATCCTGCTATTAGGATATTATCTAAAGCTTTAGTCAGACTTATTTTAAGCAGTGAGTACATGCCAACACATGGAACAGAAATCTTGGATAGTTGGCGGTGTGTTGTCCACATGGCTTTGTGGCAGGTATCACATCTTGGAACAATTTCTGTTCTGGTCAATGCACACAAAGGCAAAAAGGATGACAAAACAGGATAGATCAAGACATCGAAAAGAATTACATGACCTGGAGATATTTATCTCTCTGCCTGTCTTGTGGCTTATTTCAGGTGGTTCCACATTCCCGTGCAGATGCTGTGGATCACAAGGAACTTTTTCTTTTGGACTAAATATTCAACTCTATAGTATCTGTCTACATGTACATTTTAAACCTGTCATTCTAGCCTGTTTTCTTTGATCCCCAGCTCATACAGCCAGACTATCCCAAGTTCATATGATCTAGTGAAATACATATATAGCTATACCTTTATCTATCTATATACACATATATCTAGGAAGCAGCCTTGCAGGAAAATATCCAGCTGGAGAGTAAGTTGACCATCACTTGCACTGTCATAAGAAAGGCACAAAACAAGCTGGAACACAAGCAATTCTGACTAGATATTAGATTTTATTATTATTATTATTTTTAAACACCATGAGAAAGGTTAAGCACAGGCTGCCCAGAAGACGTTGTGGCAAGTGTTCAAGACTCAACTGGACAAGGCCCTGAGCAACCTGATCTCACTGGACCTGCTTTGACCGGGGCACTATGGGTCTCTTCCAACCTCAATTGCTATCAACCTCCAGTGCTATCAGCCCTTTATGACCTTGGAGATGGCTACCTTTGCAGAATTTCTTCTAGGCCAGTTTTATTCACTGCCATCCTGAGAGGAGGTGCAGGACAAATTTATTTGAGCTTACATTCCACTGTCCATCCTACAAAGAGCTGTAAAGCCTCTTTTAAAGATTAGAACTGCTATGACCATTTTTGTCCTGTTCACCCTTCCTAGATCTTTGGTGATCGTTTTCAGTACTGGTTTCTACAGTGACTATAACTGGGCTAAAAAATACTGACTCAAGTCACAGCACTGGCCTTTTAAACAACCCGGCCACCCAAAACTCTTTTTTATGGAAGTTAACCTAGTAATCCCTCTCTACTGTTATTTTGTTGTTTTTTTTTTTCTGAACCATACCTGTACATCCCTAGCAGTGTTCACATACTTTTTCATCACTGTGTGCCAAGTTCTCTTTACAGTTGTAGTTTTCTCTTCATTTGTTCACATTTACTGTCAGATTCATGCCTTTCTGCTTAAGTGGTAGTCTGGAAAAAGCATTACCTTAAAGCAGACATTGTTCAACTGTTCTTTAGTAGTCATAACAACAAAAAAAGAGGTTTTGAATATCAAATAAACATCATAAACACAACAAAAAGGCCTTCAACCATTTTTAGTTGCGGTTTAGCAGAGCTGGGAAAATTGTGCTTTTGCAGGCAAAGCCTAAAGCTAGGAGCTTTGAAGTATTTCAGACACATATGAATAAAGCACAAGCAAAAAAAAAAAACCCACCAAGTGTAAAAAACCCCTACATTATGAAAAACACTCTTTACATACACACCACTGCACATTAATGGGGGAAAATAAAGTCAACAAGATTAAGAGAACACTGTTAAGACCAAAAAGTAATAAGGTCCTTATACATGATTTTAGTTCTAGTTTTCGTTCTAGTACATAGAGTTTTTCAGTTCTACGATAGTGTGTTACTTCATTCTTGAGTACCCAAAACCATAAACCAAACAATGTAAGAAAAACAAAATAATAATTCTGTTTTTTGAAAACCCAGTAGAAAGCGTTTTAATAATTTTCACAACTAAGCAAAACATTTCACATTATTCATTGCCACTCTTCACCTTTTCTAATCTCCTAGTGAAACCAAAGGTGATACATCTAACCTCAAGAGAGGCGTTATCACCTAGCATCAAACAATGTATTAGATCACATCTATAATGACTATTCAAAGCTACAGAGATCAATATCAAGGCACAAGTGTCTAATCCAGAGGGCATTAAAATATCATGTTACAGTGTATCTGAAGGATTACATCTGAGTTTCAATGGAGATCAATGCAAAAGTAGAGAAAAGGGAAAATTCTCAACCAATAGAAGATGCAAATAAAACCTTCTCTAGATAGCTTCAACTTTCCACTTTTTGTGAAAACTATTTTACTTAAAATTTATATTTGCATCTGAAAACACAGGTTTGTGGCATGGAAGAAAACCCTTTCATAACCATCCACCACCTTACTTAAGCGACTCATTCTTTTGAGATGTTATGAGTGTCTACACATTAAACACAAACAACCGCAGGTAAACACAGAATAACATTAATCCAGCCCAGTTTGGAGTGGAGAAGGATAAGCAAACATATTGAAGTAAGTTAACAGCCAACTAACAATACTCAAAGCACAACACTAAGGAGAGCTATACGTTAAGTGAACACAATGAAGAATTGACACCTTGCATAAGGTACAGAATTTTGTTCAGTGTTAGAAAGTACCAGCTGAAGATTTTTTCTGCTGATCAACCAGCTGTACGATTCTCTATTTTTAATGTAAAGGAAAAGCAGATAAGTCACCCCAAAATCTGTAGCAAAAAACGGAACTTTTGCCTAAATAGAACATTCATGTCTTCCTATGTACAGTGAATAGCTCATTTTTAGAGATTCCATGTTACTGCTATCTGGAAACTTTTTCACTTCTATTTCTGGCTAAAATTATTTTTATCTCTTGAAGTATGTTTGATGTCACAGAACTATTTGATGAGGTTAAAAATAGGAGTAAGGCTTGCTTGCTACCCTCTGCATAAATTTGTTCAACATTTTCCTTCGAAAGAAAACACCATTCAACAAAATCCTTTCTCCCTAGTTCCACATCTACAACTTTCATTCCAGTCCTTTGCAGCTCCATCCTCTAATGCCACAAGTGCCTAGTCCCAGGTCACCTCACATCTCTCTGTAGAAAACAATTACTTTTCTAGTTCCACAATTACTGTCCATCTTTCACCATCTGCTCCTACTTAGCCTTCACTGCTAAACCCTTCTTACTTGGTATGTGCTGCTTACTCCAACCACTCCTTTTACTACCACATTGTCAGGCTCATACACTTGCTTGATGCTTTTTGTCCCCCACGTCTGGCATGCATGAGGACCCTTATGCATCAGACATCACTTGGAGAAACTTCCTGTCACCACATTTAAGCACCTGCAGAAAACCCCCTTGTCATTAGGTGAAAAGTAGCTAATTTATTCTGACAAAAAAATGTGAATGAATACTACAGAGTTATGTTGATTTCTAAAAATGTGTGATGGATTTGATTATTCTTCCGCCTCATCCTTCTCCAAAGGGTGATTGCTGCTGATCAAGGACTGAACCTTCTTCTCTGTTCAAGAAACAAGCAAGCCTGCTATAGACACATAGTCATTTTGATGAGGAATTTAAAAAAAGTGTATTTTCCACAACACCAATGCACGTGATTACAGACAAATAGCAAAAACATATTGTGGATGCACAACAGCATCAAATTTGTAGGCAGCTTCAGAGAGAGCGCCTTACAACTCACAAACCTAATTCTGCATCCTGACATGTGATTGACACTATACACAGGTCACCGACTGTAAAAACGCAATGAAATTCGAACCAAACTCTTAGATGGCCTTTCCCAGTGGTCAAGAATAAAAGTTTGTACAGTACATGAGAAGCTGGATGATTTCTATGTGCTAACACAATGACAGTAACAAATCACATCTCATTGCTTTTTCTCTATTATAGAAAAAAACCCCCAACACTATTACAAATTTCAACTTGCTTAGAACCTGGCTTTATCTGCCTTCAAATCCACTACAGATTCTTTCCAAGTATAAGGAATTTTAATTGATGTTAGAAATGGGAAACCTTGTTTGAAGGTAATAATTGACAAGTCAAGTATTAAAAGTTTCTTCCGTAGATTTTATTGCATCTTTTTCTAAATTAATTTTGATGCATGGAAAAACAACTTACTACAAAACTGTGAACTTATTTTGTATGCTTGCTATAAGCCACTGCCCAAAGTGAAAATTTCAGAAACACAGTACAGCACCTCTGCAATTCTGAGTCCTCATTTGCAGATAAGCAAACAAGCTTTGAGGGAGAATAAACAGCATATGGTAAGGACCGCTAAAGTAGTAGTGCATCTTTTTCTTTACTCTAGGCCCTTTCTCAGCAAGCTACAATTAGTTTTGAAATCTGCTTCAAGCTATTGATGTAATCAGACAGGCATTACAGATTGACAGTGACTCCATATTTAGGGATGGATAGTTTCTAAAACAAGCTCAATTTTCACACCAACAGGCAAGCAAGAACACCACGAGACTTGGCAGTTGTCCGGACCTGCTGTATTGAAGAGTAATGCAAGTTTTCCCAGAGATGGCCTTTCCTGTGCTCCAAATTTCTACACGCTTTTGAACCCTTACCCATCTTGCATTTTTTTTAGCAGAGTACAACCACCATACTAGCCTTGCAGAGGCCGCGAATTTTAGTCAAACTGACAGGACAGCATTAAACTAGCAGGCAAAACATGAACATTGTCTATACCCTAAGCCAGTCAGGACTCACATGAACACTGAAAGCACAATTCTGATTCTGAGCTAGAAAGCACTGCCGAAATGTCACCTTAGGCTTGATATTGCACTAATTAACTGCATATAAATGACATCTGCTTGGCTTGGAACATGTGCAGAAGAAAATTTCTGTCAGGCTTCAAACACTGGGAAGACACACTAGCCCTATTACTCACAATTTCAAAATGTTCCAGGCATTTGCATATTCTTAGGACCTTTAGCACAGAAGTGTACCATAAAGTTATTTCAACATCCCCACTCAGATAAACAAAGAGCCATCTCCCTAACATTAAAACAGAAACAAAAAAAATTTACAAGAATTTTAGGGGGAAAAAATTGTGCAGCATACTCATTTTGCAAAACAATGAACATTGCTGATTTTTATTCCGAAAACATCTAAGGTTTCCTTCAAAGTCATGATAAATTAAAATGGAACACAGTGTTGAACAACTTTGGAAACATGTAGCAAAAGTTCTAAAGCGTTCCTGAGCTTTTGACAGAGCTGCTCTACCATTCCCTATTTTTTTTCCAGATATAAACTTTTCCTGATTTATATGGGATAAAATCAATGAAATTCAGAGGCTGTTTTAAAAGGCAGAGAAAGTCCCACTATAAGATAGCTAAGAGTTCGTAGGCTAAGTCGCTCCTTATGCATATCCAGGAATAAAGTTCAAGAATCCAGTTTAGTAAGTGAGAACATTAACTGGAGATCTAACATCCAGGGCTTTTTATTTCTTCCCCTTTTGTTCCTCATTCAAACTTTGAGAGTTTGGGACTAGGAGGGGTGCAGGGTTTCCCTGTTTGAAGTTTCACTGAAACAGAGCATATGAAAGAGGCTCCCATTTCGATAAAATCACGTTACCCACTCCCCAGATAAATCCTGTTTAATGAGAAAGCTCCTGATCAGCTCTTTTAGTATCTCCATTCTGTGGGATATCTGCTTGTCCTAGTGCAGAAGAGCTCTGAGATGATAAGGTGTAACAGGTAAGAGAAAAGAGCCTGAAGATTTACTAGAGTAGGACCCCCCACACCACCCTATTTGAAAATGAAGTTAGACATAGCTCACAGCAGCTTCAACATGAGCATCACCTAAGAAGTGACAAAGGCGTAGTCCACGAGAAAAGAGTCTCCAGCAGACTTAGCCTCTTAACCCAGTCTCATTGACATAACAATTTTTGTCATAATGATGCTTTGTGCTGAAGTTCCCTTCCTGAACTCACTTTATCTGAACTGACCTGCCAATGTGCTTGTTTTGTTGTTGACACTAGCTGCATCAACTATCCCGTGGAGTGATATGCTCCCAAGGAGAACAAATAAAATGTTCTGAATGCTTTGTGTTTTACATACATGTAAGTGGAAAAGCAAATATGCTACACTAAAGAAGCAGATACTGGAGATTTTCTTTGGGCTTTCAAGAAACGAAAGAAAATTAAACAAAATTGATGTAAAAAAGATAGCAAGCACTCAAAGTGCCACAGAGATGATGCTTAGGAAAATTTATAAAGTCTTAAATAGAGGATTATTCTGGCTTTCTGTTTTAGACCTAAATACAGCCTTAAAAGGGTCAAAGAGTCAGGTTGACATATCCAACACAATTCCACTGAACTATAGTACTGTGCCATTTCACAGCAGACGAGGGTCCAGGAAGACAGAATTGCCCAATGTGGGATGTTCAGGAATCTCTCCTTAATATTGAGCGCATTCCACCGTCTATGTTTTATTTATGCAATGTATTATATAGCGCACCTTTGCTTTAAAAGTGTTATAAGCAAGGTTGTAAAAGTAGTATTTCTGAAAAGATCTGGGGGGAAAAAAGAGAGAAATCCATTCTACTTTGAAGCAAAACATTTTCATCTAAGATAAAGACAAAAAGAATATCTCTTTCAGGTGTTCCCAAAGAGGAACCAGCTCTTCTGACAGACACTGCAACTGGCTGCCTTGAGCACAAAAACATGCAAGGGAAGAGATCCTGAAGCTCTCCAGAGTCAGGCAGCAAGCGTCAAACGACTGAAAATGTAACTGTGAAACCTGGGGGTAAGGTATTTTTCAGGTAGCATAACACAAGAAAAAAAAAATCCCTCAAGCTATCCTAACTAACAAGAATAGGGTAAAAATGAAACACTGTACCCAGAAAAGACAAAGGAACAAGTATTCTAGACTTGCAGTCACTATCAAGCTAAGCACAACAAAATATCTCATAACAATGTCCTGCTCTTTCAAACTCGTTTTGTCATATAATCTTGATTGCTATGGGGTCATACTTCATATTTTCATTTTACCTTATATCTAAATAAGTCAAATCTTCCTCACTTGAAATGATTGCCCCTACTGAAGTGTACAGGATTGCAGACAACAGTAAAACTAACTAGATATGGCTGCATACAACAGCCCCAACAATTTTGTTATTTCTAGTTATCAGAAGTTCGTTTAGCTTGATAGCCTGATAAAAACATTTTATGGTGGTTAAACACCTTTACAGACTAGCTAACATCAAAATAATTCCTTCTTATATTTTCTTGTATTAGGAAACGTGATTAGAGTTTTCTGACAATTTCAATTAGCAAGGCACTTAGAGATTCCTTGTTTACAGCTATGATGACAGAAATAGCAGCCTTATCCTACTGTCTAGATACTAATCAAAGTCACTGCTTGTGTAACGCGCAAAGAGCATGAGGTCATGTCTGCATTCAGGATGAGGGCAAGTTTCAGCAAAATCCAGTTTTGTCTACAGTTTTGGAAAGTGCTACCCTACAGGACTTCACATCCTACTCCACTTTTGTGCTGGCACCCCCCTTGCCTTCTCCCCCAGAAAAGAAGCTGTTGACACATTGCATTTGATTTTTTACAAACAATACATAATCAGCCTCTGGGATTAAGATGGCACTTCAGTTTGTCTCACAAGTATTTTGTTCAGTTAACCAAGATGATTTAAAAGCATCTGATGACTTGAAAAGAAAGCAATCATTTGTCTTAGACTACTATTTCATAACTACTTGTCTGTCTTAACTAGAGTTAGACCTGATTTTTCCCTGCAGTTCCCAACAGGTCCACCTTTAGTACTGCTGAAAGATCCACAGCCCACTGAAGTTTTCCTCAGTGAGAAGACTTCCCCCCCCCAAAAAATTTGCATTACCTCCCACCAGCAATAGGGCAATACTGCTTTAACCTGGAGAGCACTGAAAACTAGAGAGGTAAAAACAGGCTGCCTTCAGATCATGAAAGCTATGAGCCAAGCCTATTTACATTAGTATTACCTTCAGTAACATTCCAGACATACCATGGCATACACAGCATTACCTTTTCCCATGAAAAGGTACAAAAATCTATTGAAAGTTAGATAGAGCTTTTGTAACCCAAAATAAAAACCAAGAGTTTATTCTAGATCAAAAGTTAAACTTCTGAATTTCTTCCCTAACATCTCATAAACTGGGGCTTCAGTGGGTGTTTCCAAACATTTCTACAATTTCTAAAGCACATGTAAATGTACTACCTATATCAAAGAACTTTTTGTATATGATAGACTTGAGACCCTCAGAGAAAACCTCTATATTATGGACCATTCTGTGTGCAACAACTTCCAGTTCAAGAGGAAACAAAGACACAGCAGGTGTCTTCACAGCAATTCTCCTCTGCAGTGGGTTTAGTTTTTAAGCAGAGATACTCCTCCTAGCTCTTCACTTTCCTCTTTAGACTTTTTTTTTTCATTAATGAACAGGAGACTATTTTTATGCAAATCAAAGGCCTGAAGGAGTCCTTTAATCACCAATACTTCCATTTGTAGAACAGGTATAAAGAGAGAAATACAACCCCTTAAATGTATTATCAAGGTATCATGCTGTGCAATGAATCTTTCTCGTTTTGCCTTTCAAATAACACAGGGAAGAGTATTCCCCTCAAGTTCAACTTTATCACTAAGTAAAGTTGTCCTATTCCTTCCAATAATGAACTCTGGATCCCCGATGAGTAAGTTAAATTTAACTGGCAACATTCTAGGCTACTTACATTAACTTCAACAGCCTGAACAGCTTGAACCTCAATAAAATATACAGTAAATGACTGAGCTAATTTAACCTCATTAATCCTCAAACCAATAGAATAATTTGATGTCCACACAGCAGCTTGTGCACAGTCTCCAACATTAAAATGTGCCCATAGGAAATGAACACCAAAAATGTGCTACAGCCCTACTGCCAGGGTTATCACTGTTGGGAAAATAGCTACATAATTACTGAGACCTATCACCAGCTGTATTGCATGAGTCACACACTTCATTTGGTCTTGTTAACAGTCAAATTGTTGTTTCCAAACTTGATCTATCCTGGAATCTCCCCACTGCAGCAATTTTATAAAAGAGGCTCTATTTTATCTGTAAACCACCTACCTCTAGTTTCAACACTAACACAAAAAGTATTAGTAGGAAAGGAAAACACAGAAAACCAAGCAGTATTATCACTTTTAGGCAGGGAATTAGTTGTATTTACCTCCATAACCACCATTCATCACAGAGCATTTGAATCAGTTTTTTAAATAGTTTGAAAACTAGTTACAAAGAAGGTAAGGTCCTCTAAAATATTTATGAACATCTACTTTCAGAGAGACATTTCAAAAAAACTTCTTTATATATACTATTTGTTCTTGAAATTACTGCTGAAAGCCAGATGCTTTATTTCATTAAGTACAATGCATTTAAGACAATAACATGAGAGTGATAGCAGAAGCACATAACCCACAAAATACTGTGTTGTGTGGGCTAAAGGCAAAATGAGAAAAGTTCCTAAAACACAGAAAAATAAATCAAAGAGAGAAACATTCTGAAGCATACAAATGCTCATTTCAGTACCACATTTAAGAACTGAACTTTCAAAGGAACCTGGTCTTCCTACAGTGTTAGGTCCTGTGAATTTTGATTAGACTTGGGCTCCCAGGTGCTTACGTCACTTCTAAAATGGGACTGGGCACTTAAGGAAAAGAATAACTCCCTTCAGATCATAAAAGCTATGAGCCAAGCCTGTTTACTTTCAGTGGCATTCCAGACATACCATGGTACCCACAGCTTTACCTATTTACATGAAATGGTACAGAAACCCATTCAAAGTTAGACAGAGTAGCCAAGTAATCAGTATTAGGTACTTACGGCAATCAAACTATCACTCAAACGTATGACCTAAGAATTCACTTTTACCTCATCTTATTAAAAGTAATTGATTTAAAAAATTAATATATAGTTATTTTTCACAGCTGCATTGCAACACATACATGAAAATGCAGAGAACGGATGGCCCACAGAAACAACATGGCCAGCTGGGTCAATGGCTTAACTACAGCACAAGTATTCCATCAGCAACAGAGCAAGAACAGAGAATATCATATCCTACCATGTTCACCTGATTAAGTGTTAACTGCATCATAAGAGGTCATCAGGGCAATCAGGAGTGTAAGGCAAAACCGATTTGTTAGCTGAACAAAGTAACACCCAGAAGCCTGTTTAAGTACCACCCTCACATAAGCTATTATCAGTTTATATAGCTAGAAACTGATGCTCACTGTAAATAGAAAGAGGTTTGGAAGCATTTCTTACAAAGGAGACTCTGGTTTAGAAATATCATACATAAAGCTTCACAAATAAATATTTCTGAATCAAAAATACTGAACCTGACAAAGCTTAGAAATCACCCAGCAAAGCTATTCTAAAACTACTAAGGTTTTGGATTGCTTCCTCAAAATTCAGTTTTAGTGTATCCCCATAAAAGCTAAATAACAAAGAGTGAACTATATAATTAAGTATTGTTTAAAGTGTTTTAGTAGTCTACTGTCTTCCCACCATTATACTGGTGTATTTATAAGCCACTACTACAGACAGAAACAAAGTACAACATTTACTTGCCTATTTTTCTTTTGGGCAAGCATTTCCCAGAACATTCAGTCTAAACTCTCTAGTCCACCTTCAATCAGTGAATATCAAAACCAAACTAAAACAACAAAATACAAATAAAAAAACCTCAATACAGTGTATCCACTGTTCCCTCTTCATCAGCCTTACAATATTTAATGGAACAAGAGAACTTTATCTTTCCTTCTAACACTTTGATAAAGCAGGGTAAGTGTTTTACAGAGAATTCAGATGAGTTACTGTCTTCTGCAAGCACACAAAAAAAGCATTCTCCAGAATACATGTAAAACAAGCATGGAATAATAAAATTGAGAGGTAAATGGAAATGAAAGAGTCTTGCTCCACCAGGTTAATCTCTAAGTCATCTTGTGGCAAGTAGTTTTAAATAATTACTTCACTCACAAATTCTCTTGTAACAAGTTTTCCTTGCAAATGAATCGAGTGATTTCTAGTACAAACATAAGTCTCCCCGACTGTGAACAGGAAAAAAAAAAGTGTTACATTTTGAATTACTATGGAAAAAAGTCAATGTTATTAGAAAGATGATTTAATATGAAAATAATTTGGAAAGTAACTTTACTCAGGAGTGATGGAATCAGCCATATATATTGTGAATGGGGAATTCCTGAAGAGACAAGTTTTCCCTTGAAGAGGAAGAAAATAGAACAATTTACATTTCCCAACCACAATACATGCTTTCTTTTAAAGTTCATCCAGGAAACAAGGAGTATAACAACATCAATGGCACAGATTTATTTCTCACATCCACCTGATTGCCTGTAAGGTTTTGTCATCCTCCTTGTGTTGCATTCACTGGCTTTCCCAAATATTATTTTCCCTCACATCTATTTTCTACATGTATTTGTAACTTATTGGGGGATTTTGTTTTAGACTTTATTTGTTGGGGTTTTTTTTAAACAATGCTATAGAACCTTATCATGGTATTCAGGAAAGACTGGTTTTGATGCCATTTTTACATTAGAACCCAAATCTTTTAATACTCTTTGCCTGCTTGTCCATTAACTGTCAATATAACAGAAAGACACTAAAAGCCATAAATCAGATGTTTTAATAGCTTTATGGAGGAGTAATCCAAGAAGTTCCTGCAAAATAGAACCGCATCTTTAAAAAAAAGATATGTGTCTTGACTGGAATAATCATCACAGCAGGAAAAATGTGACAACGATATATTTGATTAGTCTATCTAGATTTTCAAAGAGAATAAAACATGTAGACAGTAATATAAGTCACCACCACTCCTGTCTTTAAACTATAAACCCAAGTATACTTGCATGCAAAAGTTATTATGGAGGAAATCAGATCACTCGATAATCAAGCAAAATGACCAGGAAAATAAAGCTAAGTGGTATACTGTCCTGGTTTCAGCTGGGATAGAGTTAACTGTCTTCCTAGTAGCTGGTACAGTGCTATGTTTTGAGTTCAGTATGCGAAGAATGTTGATAACACACTGATGTTTTCAGTTGTTGCTAAGTAATGCTTAGACTATAGTCAAGGATTTTTCAGCTTCTCATGCCCAGCCAGCAAGAAAGCTGGAGGGACACAAGAAGTTGGCACAGGACACAACCAGGGCAGCTGACCCAAACTGGCCAACAGTGTATCCCATACCATGGGACGTCCCATCCAGTATAGGAACTGGGAAGTGGGGGCAGGGAATCGCCGCTCGGGCACTAGCTGGGTGTCGGTTGGCAGGTGGTGAGCAATTGCCCTGCGCATTGTTTGTACATTCCAATCCTTTTATTACTACTGTTGTCATTTTATTAGTATTATCATTATTAGTTTCTTCTTTTCTGTTCTATTAAACCATTCTTATCTCAGCCCACGAGTTTTACTTCTTTTTTCCCCGATTTTCTCCCCCATCCCACTGGATGGGGGGGAGTGAGTGAGCGGCTGCGTTGTGCTTAGTTGCTGGCTGGGGTTAAACCACGACGTATACTCTTGTTTGAGTTTCAGGATCAAAGAGCACTAAGAGCATACAGCTGAGGCAGAATTATTATGCATCTTCATCATCAAAACCATGTTACCCCAGAGAACTCAGATTTCAAGTGACTGGGCTAGCTACAGACTGTTAAACATAACATGGAGACTCAAGCACAGTGGTTGGAAGCATAGCAACATCTTCAAGGAAGGTGAAAGGTGTTTGAGCAGAAGAAACCATCTAGTCAATGAGAAGAATCAGTGATACAGTTGAAGGATAATGAAATAGCTAAGCTAACAGGACACCTGCAGAACAGAAACAAGTGTCCACACCAGGCTATTATTCCCTTGTATGAACAGCCACATAAATACTGTGCTTCCATTAAAGAGATGTCTACTAGAAAAGCATGTTCCCCTTTAATAAAACAGCAGTTCTGAAGATCAAAAGCTTTAAGAGAAAATACCGATTTAGTGATAAGGGATCTCTTCTAAATCCATTTCACAAATGTTTTTATTTCAAAGAACAAAGCACATCATCTTGTTACAAGTGGTAGGACAGTAAAGCACAGACTTGGTGATACAGAACAACTTCTGCAGTGGAATTTGCAGTTACTTAGAAGGGGCTTATTTATAACTGTATATTTGTACCTATAGTTCTTAGGTCTGGTAATGTTAAACAGACTTGCATGCTAGAGTAAAAACTGTTCACCTTCAGTTAAATGATGGCCACATCCTCCAACATATGCAGTCTGTCCTGCCTCTCTCTTCTATGTCCACTAATGAACACTTTCTAAATAGTATCAGAGACACAACTTAAGGATGACGCAGTGCTCAAGTATTAATGATAAATTATAACTAGTGACAGAGCCAATTGCCCTCTTTTGAAGATGAGACACTAATTTACCAGCACACATAGCTACTTCGTACTCCAGCTGCAACATTCCTCTGCCTAAAGGAGCAAGAGTTCCTTAAACAGGAAAGTCGATTTGTGCTTTGAATTCTAAAATTAGATAACATTACTGCAATATGACAAACTGTGGACTAAACTGTGACATACACAAACAAGCACTGTTATGTTTTCCAACTGCTTTGATGCTTGTAGAAAGCATTTACTGAGGAGACACTGAATGTGCAAGCTTTTCACATAACTTTGGACTAACTTCCCACAGGTCTTCTACATACGAAAGTTACATTATTCAAAAGCTTTTCTCTACAGTTCCTGACTGAAGTTTTTCATTGGCCAGAATTATTTTTCTTTAAAAATGTAGAACTGAATTTTAATCACCTTAATCTCTCTTAAAGGTTTGTAAATTCTTCCTAATTAAACTTCATGAAAACCAAAATTTCAAATTGATTTTCAAATCTTATTACTTATTTTTAAAAACAGAAGTCAAGCCAGTAAGTTTCTCCATGCAAGTCTAAGTTCAGGTGTGATCATCATTTGTTCCACCTAGTCCAATAGCTTCAAAATAAACTAAGCATACGCTATGAGGGGTCATTATTAACTATTAAATGTCTGGTTTTTTAAAAAGGCACTCTAATACAGAAGGCTTCATAAGTTCAGTTTCAACTCCCTGATATCAGGTAAAAATATACAAGGTTTCTCATGATGATTACAAGCATGAGGAAAAAAAACCCCACCCTCTTCAAATACCTCACTGTGGTTTAGTCTACTTTGATTACAGGTAAAAGTTTGGTCCTTTTGAAATGAGTAGGAACACTTAAGCACCCAATTGAAGCATTAGTTCTTTTTAACATGTCTTACAAGAGTTAGATATCATTTCCTATTAAACTTCCAAACACCCTGCCAGGCTGTCTCAAACTTTTCCAACTTCCTGACAACTATTCAGTGTTTGATGGCACAATTATCAAAGCTTCTTTGACTTTTAGTTGTGCTTGATTTCTGAACTCCTCTTGAATTACTTCCTCAGCTTAGAGAAAAAAACAGTATAATCAATTTTTACTTTTGGTATTCCCACCCTACTCTCCCTTCCAACCCCCCATGAAGAGGAGTGGACTCAGTCTAATTTTATTTATTTATACAACTCTGCCAGCCAGCAAGTACCCATGTAGCTTAATCATTAAAGCTGCTGTTCATTTCCAATAATCACACATGTGGCTGGAAAGTCTGACAGTCACACATGGCAATTGTAATAATTTTACATATAGAAAAGCAAGATAGAAAATTTACTGCTGTACTGTCTTTATACATCTGAATATGTATGACATTTGACAAACAATGGCACTCTGGTAGTTGGATGTCATTTCTGGATGCTGCGTGTACTCTATACAGCTTCCTTATCAAGATATTAATGTTATCTCCTGTAAATGTAGGATAGCAGTAAAGTTTAAAATCAACTGTGCCACAGCATTATGGAGTAAGTTATTTTTGTAATCCAAGTAAAGACTAGGTCCAGGTTTGTAAAATCCAAAGCATTTCAGAGAAAACTAGACAAGCGTAACTGCACATAAGCAGTTCCACAGCACAGAAACTGCAGGTAACATAGGGTAATAGCATGTCATTGACACTTCCCACGAGGCAACTGATGCACAGTAACTTGTCCGTGTAGGATATGACCTGATTTATCCAATAAGTATTTTACATGCCTGTACTGCTTGATATCTGCTTCCTTTCTAAGAAGGGGAAGAATCAGTAGCAAAGTCCCTCATGGATTTCATGCAGAATTGCAAATCCCTCTATTTGGGTATAGAATATTCTGTCTCTGGTAAGGTGATTAACTTCTATTTTTTATGTTTAATTTCCCTGTTTCTCCTACATTCAGTATTTTGTCAGAAAGGATAGAAAGCAGTTTCTTCTGAAAGTACCATTGCTACATCAGAAAATGATTTTTTAAGGCAGGTTCTGTGGAGCATCTTAGCAACTGTCATATTTCAAAGACTGGCTTTACCCTCTCTGAAAATGTTTTCCCCTTTAAGATTTAAGGGCTATTTATTTATTTAGTAGTAGTAGTTAGGAATGTTTTGCCTCTGGCTAGTTCCATTGGTGGACATAAGCAGTTTGAGACTGTCCCTAGTATTCACTTGCTTTGCTCTCTAACTTTGTTATTTGCATTATCTGAGGAGCTAGCATTTAGCTTTAGTTTGCAAAGGGTTTAAATCCATCACTCGTCATGCAGTCTAAAAGCAGCAATTTCAATGAGCACCTGAAACAGTCAAGGAAACTCATGAAAGGACGTGAAGGCAGCTCCAATGCTCTAAGGGACAGAAGAGAAAATGCCTTAAGTAGTTTCTCAAGCATTCCCCCTTTCTGACCAGTGACATTTGATCTTGCTTGCTCAATGCTAGATATTTCTCATGGGTATTTCTGTAGTGATAGTCACTGCACCAGTGAAAATAAATATACAATTGAGCGTCATTAATATACTGATTTGTAAACAAGTAAGGCATATATCGATCCGCTGTCTGGCACAAGACTAACAGCCTGTGGATTAGAAAAAGCACTTAATTACTAAGACATTTTTTTAGTGAATGGTGGGCATACAAATAAAAATTGAAAGGTTTGATTAAATTCGTTTTACTGTAATTCTTCCAAGGCGTGCTAGCATTTAGAATAGAGTGCTTCCCTAGGATCACAATAAAAGTTGCCAGAGGCAGTAAGAAAACAATAACTCAACACGCCAAGGATAAAACTACACAAATCTTAAGTCCAAGACACTAGCAGAAATGCTTTAACTAGTTCTGCTACAGAAGGCTCATCTGCAAAAATTTTGAGCACAAAATGATACACAAATTGGTTTTGAACCTTATTACTGCTGGTTGCTAGGTGACATGATATTAATACTACCTTATAAACTTCTGCTTTCCCTCAAGGTGCATAAATCATTGTAAAATTGCTTTATCTTATTCTCTAGAAATACAGAAAGCCAGTCTTCAGACTTTTTAACAGGAATCTTTCCATTACAGGGCTATACACTTCATTTCAATACAAGAAACACACTCTTCAGAACATTTCTGCCTACTGATGCAAAACCAGATGAACTCTCCAGAGACAACTGATTCCCCAAACTCTATACCTGAAGTACACTGACAACTTATGTATAAGTATGATCAGTTTGTACCTTAGCCCTTCGTAAGGGCTTCTAGCACATCCCACTGAATATAAAAGGAAGCAAAACAACTTTTCTAAAACAGCTGAATCAATTTTCATGGAAGCCATTTGTTTATGCAGAAATCCAAATATTTTTTAAAACAGGCAATGGGATGAATGCTACCAATACAGCGTGCATGGTTTAGCATAACCTGCATGAATTTATAGTATAAACTGCCACTAATACCTTAAGCATGTGGCTTTAGTGACTCTTTCTTCAAACATGGTTGAAATGTTTGTCTCCATTCCAGTCTTCTAAGAGATAAAAATTACATGGACCATTTTCTTAGAGCTCCCAAGAAAATCTTACCTCCAAAAGGTAAGCAATTGAAGTTATAGTGCTATCAGCATCTGGATCACAAGAACCCATTTTCCTCAACAGAGGATAGAGAATCTTTATCAAGAAAACATCCGCTAGATCAGTGTTTTTGCAACTTTGCATTTGGTGCTCAAGGGGAATGGGGCAGAGACATGATACCTAACCAAATGCCGTGAAGGAAGCATTACCTGGTCTCTTCAGACAGAGAAGGCAAACTTCCTGCATGAGAGGTAGAGATGTTCAGACAGGTCTTTTGAACAAGAAATAGAAATTTTACAGTAAGTATCACCACTACACATACTTTCAGATTAGGATATTCATAGGGACGTTATAACAGGAAAAAGTATTTGAAATAAGTTTGAAAAACTATTAACCACAATCTTTTGCTCTAGACAAACTGCCCAGAGTATCAAGATGTGGCTCAATTCAAGTGATTTTGAATGAAAAACTCCTTTGAATGAGGCTTGACCTCAATTTTCTATTTCACAAGGCAGGTTATTTTTCAGAACATCAAATACCCAACCAAAATACTGGTCAGTTGTTTGCCCATACTGTGTTTAGTGAATAAAGTCTAACAGCTCAGTTACAACTTAGTAAACTCAAACCATTACATTCTAAAATCCTAAGTCATGCTTGACACACATGAATTTAAAAACTGAAGAAGATTGGGAACTCTCTTCTGACCCTTGGCCACTTGCAAGAAGAAATGAATTACGGAAAGCACCTACTGAAAACTACATAATTTGAACATCGTTTTCCTTTATAAGCATGTCATTGTCTCTCCTGTCTCACTGATAGCAGAAAATTTAAAGTGCTTTGGTCAACATGTTTTCTGAAACACTTGAGAAGGTGGAGAAAAAAAGTTACTTGATGCTCTAAAGACTTTTTAAATCATTGCTGCAACAAGACAGCCTTAGTGCCAATATAATCATTAACGAAGTGGTCAGCTTGCTAGAGAATGGATTTTAGAATAGTGAAAGGATTCAAAAGGGAAAAAAATACTATAATTAGCTTAAAGGCAGATTAGGGAGCAAAGCAGACACTAGTTTGAGCCTGGCTGTTCTCACTTACTGTGTTAGTCATTTGTGAGTTTTGCCAGCCCACAGAAGTTTGAGTAAATTTGAATTAGTGAGTCAGCAAGGAGGACTAGAAGGGTATGTATTTAGAAGTTGTCTTGGAAAGCTCTGAGCTTGCAGATAGAGCAGAACAGAGTCATTACCTTCAACTAGCTAAATGCTACATTACTAGAACACTGCAAGAGCATGTGGACAAGTCAACAACAGGCAGGAATTCACATTTTTCTAATGACAATGGTTTTCTCTTAACCTGCATAACTCTAAATAAAGCAAATAATTTATTTTTCCTTACTGACTGTTCTTTGGCTAGAAGAAACCAGACCTACCTGCAACTTGATTAGACTTTAAGGAACTATAAAAAAAAAATCTCATGACAACTTTGTTTCACTTTGCCCACTATTTGTCTGGTAATTAAATCTGTAATAGGATTTAAATTTATTTCCACTATTTTAGAACAATAAATGCTTAGACCTGCCAAGTTGCTGTCATTTCCATTTATAGCATTCAGAATGATAGCAGCAACTTTCTTTTTACATTTATTGTAAAAGTCAATGGATAGAACTAGTGGCAAATCATAATAATTTTGACAGGATCTGCCCAATAAACTTTTTGCTGTAGCCAACAAAGTCTTACTGATTTCATTAGGTCCATATTAAAAAAAGCTCTCAAGCTTTCATCATGTTAGACATATGGCAATGTCATGTTTTATTCATTTAATGGCATAGCTCCTCAAACCAAAGTATCTTTACCTGCAATATGTTCAATCATTCTATTACAACTATTAAGTTCAACTGAGTAACCTGTTGCCATAAAACATAAGGCTTAGCGAATGGTATTTTTCTTCTGCCTACATGCATGAATAAGTACACACCATCAGTACATTTTTTGAACAGTGTGGGTAGTCATAGAAAATAATGGGAAGCCTACACCTGACCATATACAGATACTCAGCATTGTACTCTGATACTGAAAATAATACTCCTCCATTGGCAATAGGATTATTGGAAACAATACTGAGGATCACTGCAACAGAAGACAAAAAAAGATTAAAAGCAGAGGGGGTAGGTTAGCTTAAATGAACAATTCTTTCCCGTCACTAATTCTTACACTGAATTATTTATTCTGCAGTACAAAGAATAATGAACAAACTTCAAAGTACGCTAGCTGAGGACTGATACAGAACAGTGCTTACTAAAACCCATTCAGCCAAGGATTTAAATACAGAAAAAATAGCACATACATTGTGAAGTGTAACAACCTTTTAACATAACTGAAAGGAATTATTTTGCACTCCCATTTTGTCTTGAATCATTTCAAATTTAAAGAAATCAGAAAAAGTGGTAAAAAGGCAAAACAGAATTTGTCAGAATATTTGCCACAGCTCTCCCTTTCTCCTGCAAAAAACCCTGCATGGTTCAAATCCCTCCAGACTATTTCAGAGATGTAAATCTGTGGCATTTTGTTGAGGATTTACTCACTTTTTTCAGCTGTCTGTTCCATTAGCTATGACATAATTTATCCCAGGAAGATTTTTACCTCACAAGAATTTTCTTTCTGAAGATGTTCTCATTAATCTGCTTAGTAGGTGAAATGATTGTGGTTAGTGTTTACACTGGTGATCAAGAGGAAAGCAGGACAGGATTAAGGCTTATTAGCCAGTTTGAAGGTTGTCTTCTCTGCTTTCATACAAAAAAATTAGGTTTTGGGGTTTTTTTGTCAAAAAGTCAACAAAAATAAAATAAGAAACTGTCCAAGTACGGGCAGCCCAAACAAGAGATTACACTCAAACTCTAAATTTTAGGCCAGATAGTTTATGCCATTCTCCTCTGAGAATATGCAAGACATTGCAAATTCTAGTAATTGGGGGGTGGGTGTGTGTTAGTTTTTTCTTTTACATTATGGGCAGAAAAAACCTACAATGATGGATCCTAAAGTATGCACCCTATCTCACAGAGGAGCAAGTGAGCACAAAGTGATGAGTTGCTGCCTCATGCCTGATACTGCACTGAAGCAGCACTTATGAAATAAAGTTAAAACTGTTTTCTTGGTTAAAGATCTGTATTTTCCACAACAAGGTGTGAAGCAGGCATGTTCCAGTCATGTCCAGTAGAAAAGCTGTCTTAAGTAGGTAACCCTACATATTAAGTATTCAAAGGGCTGCATTTGTTTAGCATCATAACAAGCCATGTTTGATATGCTACACTTCTGTCAACTTGATTAAAGCACCTTTTTACTACTGGAAGTCTACTGGCTCTGCAGACAGCAATTCTTAGAATCAGGTTTCTGGTGAGAGTTTCGTAATCAATAATAGTCAGGCCATACGACATCTTTAATCACAAGAGTGTGAGTACTGCATAAGGAATAGTCCCAGCTGACTGCTCACAACAAGCTCTAGATTGCAAGATTTTCACAGAAGCTTAGTCAACTATTTCAAGGTAATAAATGAATTCAAGGAAAAAAATACAACGGTATCCTTGAACAAGTCAAACAGGAAAAAAGGGGTATTCATTAATGATTATTTACCCAGTCTTTCTATAATGACTTCAACACATTTTCACCTTCTCATATAGAGAAATTACAGTCAAGTTATTGTACCTTCCTTGGGCCAGCTTACGTTAACCAGCTTATTCTCCAAGTTCAGCAGAGCTATTATGATTTTACACCAACTGTCTGGTTCTTTTTTATTATTATCATTCAAATATTTGTTTCATATTTTACATGGTGATTTTTTTTATTTAATGTTTTCTGTTTAAGAGCAACCTAAAGTAAGCACAAAAGTCCAAAGGTGAGTTAAAACGTTCAAGCTTTAACATATTTGCACATCAAACTTAAGTCTCAAAAAAAAAACCCCCCACACCCAAACGTTTGTCCCCAGGCCTTTCATTCTTGATGATAGCAAGGGAACTACAAAGGACAAAGTAAAATGAAAAAGAAATAGGATTGCTACTACTGACTGCATGGAAACTGGCATCTTTATTTCAGCAGCAGCAACCCAACATCTTTTCAGTATCACTCCTTTCAGTGAAATGTGCTGGAAGAATGCTGGAAACAGGGATAGTTGAACCATCCATTAAAGTAGCATAATTTCAATTTTTATTTTCCCTCCTCATGTTTCAAATACAATGCATTTTCTGAAGCAATGGCTTGCTGTTCAGCCAACTCATGAAGCAGATTTGCTAAGGACAACTACAGAGTATCCAAACAGAAAGGAAAATTACCACTAGGCACTCAAAACCCAACTGAATATATTCATTTTTTCAAATAGTCTCTCTACTGGAAATGGTACTTCTCTGCAAGTTTATTTGCCAAAAATTTTATTCCTACTTTAAAAGTGCTTCCTACTGTTCCATTAGTTTCACAATACTTCTGTGACTGCTCTCAATTCACATAGCTGCTCACCCTTCTATACTACTGGTGGGATTAAAGAGTAATTGATTTATACCCAGTAGAAGATGCTTCAGTTCTAATTTAAAAGAGCAATTGGAATAATAGTACTTCTCTAACCCTGTGTTTGTATAAACTATATCCATGTAACAAACTACTTAAAACTGCATGATATGGCTACTTTGTCCAAGTAATTTTGCTTGGATAAACCCCAGCTTACACTGAATAATTACATTCATCCTATGAAAGCGCAATATATCCAATTACTACTTGAAGAAAGAAAACAAAATCGATTATTCTGCATTTATTTCGCTCCAAAATGATGCTTATGTTCCCATGACAACCCAAGTAGCATCTATGTTTGGGTGTGTCGTGGTTTAACCCCAGCCAGCAACTAAGTACCATGCAGCTGCTCGCTCACTCCCCCCCATCCAGTGGGATGGGGGAGAAAATTGGGAAAAAAGAAGTAAAACTCCTGGGTTGAGATAAGAATGGTTTAATAGAACAGAAAAGAAGAAACTAATAATGATAATGATAACACTAATAAAATGACAACAGTAGTAATAAAAGGATTGGAATGTACAAATGATGCGCAGGGCAATTGCTCACCACCCGCAGACCGACACCCAGCTAGTCCCCGAGTGGCGATTCCCTGCCCCCACTTCCCAGTTCCTATACTGGATGGGACGTCCCATGGCATGGAATACACTGTTGGCCAGTTTGGGTCAGCTGCCCTGGTTGTGTCCTGTGCCAACTTCTTGTGCCCTGGCTGGGCATGAGAAGCTGAAAAATCCTTGACTATAGTCTAACACTACTGAGCAACAACTGAAAACATCAGTGTTATCAACATTCTTCTCATACTGAACTCAAAACATAGCACTGTACCAGCTACTAGGAAGACAGTTAACTCTATCCCAGCTGAAACCAGGACAGGGTGTAACCATCATCCCCCATAGAAACTAGTAACCTTGCACTTAACTATACATTTTTATAGAGGTATTTGTCTACACATTTCTATTCACTTCAAAGTTAAGAACACATTCACAAGAAGTCTAGCCATAACAGGGCAGATATTTCCAACCAGATGGATTACTTTACATGAACTGATTTAAAAAAGAAAAACCCATTTTTTAAAACTGTACTGAAAATTCTCTATACAAACCCAAGCAGTATCTTTTGCTATCAGAATTATTCTACAGAGGTTTTCATAATCCTGTTCCTCTAACAAAACAAAACAAAAGAACATTTCATTAGAGAATGTAATTAAGATAGATTGGACAAGTTCACTGTGGAAAGTACCAAGTTGCCAGTGCAGAATAATACCCAGAATAATCCACTAAATTAGTAAATTCAGTAAATTCCAGCTACATTAGTGAGATAGCAAGAATATCTGCAAGAAATCAAAAATTTGAGGTTTTTCCAAAGTTGCCAGAAATGGCTTGTAGCTTTATTATAGCTTTACGTAGGCTCTGATAAGTAAGTTTTATTCAAGTAAATCTTTGAGACTATTAAGTAAAAAGCTTTTTTTCTCCCCCATCTCGGACAAAAGGATTTCTCACCGTCATCTACTTCTCCAGAAGAGATTTTTCTTTCCTGGCAAGTCTGAACTACTGGCTTTTCCCTTTTCTCTAGCCCCATTTTTTTTTTTCAGATGGTAGTAATGCATGCATTTGGGTTGCAGAATGGTTTAAAGGACCTGTCTGATATCGTTATCCTGTGAGATACTGGCTATGGTTGGAGGCATGGTGATCTTACAGAGAAGCCTAATGGTCTAATCCATTATGGCAAGTCTTCTTCCTAACACAAACCACGTTCATGTTTACACCACAGTGAATTCAGCCAATACAGCAGATGAGAATGTACCACATCGATTCTAATTAAAAGGACAGTTCATCTGTTATATGGCTCACTTCGGGAAACAACAATACAACATTAAGCAACTTAAGAACTGCAAGCCGTGTAGCATCCCTATGGCTTTTTATGGGCAACAGCGAGCCATAAGCCTAGGTACAATTGGTGTATTTTGGAGAAAAAACATTTGTTTTGCAGAAGTACTGATACAGCCTCCAGAAACGTAGTGCAATCTCTGACAGATATTATATGGAAGCATTCAAATACAGAAGGGGTGAAATCTAGAGGCAGCATAACTTCACATTTCAACTGGTAGCAGAATTTTAACAGATCCTACAGAACTGCTGCTTCACTTACCCTTTAAAACAACTACTGCAACAAGGTAGTGGCTTTAGGTCACGTGGACACACATTGTAGTCCTTAGGTCCTTTAACAATAAATAGTAGAATGCTAATACTGGAAACTAGAGGTAAAATGTAATCACTGACACGTGATGAAGAGGAAAAAAATAATTTTCAGAAAATGGGATACAATATAAGGCTCTCATGTGGAGGCAGCATATAATAGCAATCCAGATTGTGTATGCTCACGTTGGGAAGGAAAGGTTACTAGCAAAGAAGATCACTATGAAAATTCTGGGTGATGAGTTTCCCACCTCTCTAAAGTTTCTCTGCTCTTGTTTAAAGCTTATATTGAAATTAAAGTTCTTAAGAAACTTTAGATGAGATTATCATCCTCAGATGACATCTTTTCTATGAAAAAGCTGTAATTACACTGTGATAATCCCCACAGAGTGCCTGAGAGGAACATCCACTTTGTTAGTATCTGGTTTTGGTTTTTTCTTCAGTAACTTTTCCAGCTGGATGCCTAGCACAAATGTAGTTATCCCAATCACACAGTAGATATGCTCAAAGAAGGTTTTGACAGCACAGACACAAGAGCAAGACTTTTGCAGTGCAAGCTCAGCCTAGATTTCCCACCTGGCAACTTTGACCTACTGCCTTGTATCCAACAAGGAATAATCTTAGAAACAAGAGGAAAAAGGAAACAGAAGAATTTCTCTTCCTTTTCCTCTTCTCCCCTGCTCTTGTTACTGCTAAATCATAGTTCTTGAGTGCTTAAAATGTAATGCAAGAGCTTCTAATTTGAACTTCAGACCAGAGCTGCCACAAAATCTACCTTCACTCTCTCCTTATTACAGGTCTCTGCTTTTAAATGAATATACTAACACATCTGAAATAAGGGTCTCCCATTTCCCTTTAGGGAGGTTAGGCTGTGTTTTAGTTCATTTTAGTTAGCTGCACAGACCCCTCCACGCTGCCTCAGCATATGCGCACATACAGAAAACATTAACAATGAGAAAACAACCAAGAGGTTTTGACTCTTCCCCCTCTCTCTCCCTCCCTTTCCCCCTCAAAGCCATCAAAACATTTATCAGTCTAGAGTTCATTACATAAACCACCAAAGAAAACAAATCTTAGCCGTGATTCTGACCAGACAGCTTTTTAAGGAAAAAAAAAAAAACAAACACAAAACAAAACCATGAGTTTTTAAGATGCTCTGTTTTCCTCAGCATGCCATCTTCTCATTCTCCCCCAAATGCAAGCATGCAACTGCTAATGCTCTCCTGAGTCACTCGTGTATATCAAGAGGACTACAGGACAATGTATAATATCCTCAGTCCTAGTGGTTAATATTCTAAAGTGCCTCTTCATACCATAATGCATTTTTAAAGGTAATGATTGCATAGGTCATAAAATACAGAACCTACTTAACTCAGAGGTCAATAGATGCTTTTGTAGCCACATTTTTGCCAAATCACATGGTACATATCCATTTTGTTCACCCTGCCATGAATTGACAGCCACCCCTCTGAATCTGTCATTACAAGAAAATGTGAAGATCAAAGATATGAACCATGCTGCTGTAAAATGACCTTCAATTTACTATTACAGGCAGAGAGAGAGAATGAGTGTGCACAGGCAAATGTGTTTTTCAGGAGGAAGAGAAATTGTTTTATCCCCTATGTCAAGTTCATATTAAGCAATCCCACAATCATTGGATAACAAAAAAATGAACTTCTTCAGACACAGTATCATAAAATAATACTATTGTAGTGATGAACCTCCACTAGGTTAAATATTTGTGACTTTTTAAAATCACCTTCTTTACATGAATGCCAGCTTTCTCACCCAATCTGACAAGGACACTGAAGAACATAGTACCCTCCCTTCAAGAAGAATTTTACTGGCAGCATCAGTTTCACTCTTGAAAAAATAAATCATTTGTTGCATGTTTCTCTCTTTGCTTTATGAGAAATTATTACCCAACTGCAGGTGCTCAGGAGGAATGGCTTGATTTCCCTTAGATAACCATTATTAAAAGGTTACTAGTGACACACAACAGACTGGTACACATAAAACAGATTTTGTACCAGATGATTAGCTCACTGTTAGGATCATATGAGGCCACTTATCTAGGTAGCTTGCATTTTCTGTTTGAAGTAGCACACACAGGTAGCACTGTGAGCGACATCTAGGCCAGTGCCTGCAGTAATTTTCCAGTGCCTGTCAGCCTAAAGACAAAGCTTCATGAAAGTGTTTTCTTTCACAGAGCACTAGAGGAAATTTAGTGGGATTAGGAGACAGACAGCAAACCTGTGGGAAGATTACTGTCACTGTATTTCTTGCTTACATTACAGAAACAAGGCTGACATCTTCTGGCAAGATGCAGTTTAAGTTCTTTGATGTTACTAATTAGGTTTTGGGCTAAAAGAACTCTACTCCTGAGAAACCAGTGTACCAGTATTTCAGCAGAGAGACACTGATACTATAGATGCCTACCAACAACCCCAAATGAACAGCTGCAGGAACAGGATGACTAATGAATTTACAAGAGTTAAAATTTTAAGTGATCAACAGTATTAGGTGAAGTCAATGCCCTTCTGAACATCTGGTTGTCCCCTTCTAATAGCCACTTAGGTTTAACACACCCCTGAAATATGGGGTCTAAAAATGTATTTCATAAAGCAGAACTGGGGACTACCTTCCTGGCAAGGAGACTAGCACAAAAACCAGCTTTATTCCTACACAAAGTTTTTTGGTAATTAGATGCAGAGCATCAGATCACGAATGACTCAAACACAATCCAGCTCCGTACTGACCTTTAGCTTTTACTATTAGAAAGCCTAAGAAAATAAGCAGATGATCTCATTCTAGTCTTTAGCAAGAAGGTATCAATTTCACAAAACCACAGACACATTTAGAATTAATGGTCACTCTTGTTGTCAATCACCACAAGTAGTTCATGGATTATGTGATGCTTCGGTCTACTCAAAGACATTATCTAGACTAAAAAGGTACATTTTTCTACCTTAAAACAACTATTACATACAAACCATCCTCAGATACAAAGACAGCAAGGCCACATATTTCAGTATTTCTCTTGAACTGAGGCAGAGTCTCTTCACCACATGAACAGACTGATTTGACTCTTCTACAAGTTGTGTTGTTGGGTTGTTTTTTGTTTTGGGGTTTGTTTGGGGGGTGGTGGTGTATTTTTAAGAGACCAAGGGAAACTGAAGGAAGTAATCTGGCAAACATATACCATCGCTCCTGTTTCCAGCCATAGAAAAATTCAGAGATAAAAATCAGAAAGAACAACTCCACTATTCAAGCACCTTTTGTACCCCCAAACTCATTTTATCAGTAGGAGACTAAGCCATTATTTTGGAATATGGCAAATTTTCATCCACATCATTTCTACTCTCATTCAAAACAAAACAGCAACTACAGCATCATCTTCTGCTTAAGAATTGCAGGGGTTAGACCTGTCCAGAAGGATTTTTATTTGTTGTTTTTTGTTTGGTTTTCAGTTGTTCGACATTTAACATTTTCTGCTTTCTCACTGGACCTAGGATAGAGATGGAATGTTCTCAATGAAGAGAGAAAGGAGGGTTCTGAAGACTTAAAAATATAAATCAATAATTAAAGGGGAACATAGGCTGCTCAGAAGAATTATTATCCCTGAAGAACATAACACTTCTTACTTTACAGACTGGTGGAACAAATACACACAGGACTTGATCCAGAGCACATGGAAATGGAGGAACAGCACAGAGAGGACACCTTACGGAAGAATTTAACTTTGCTACTAGGGTGACAGTCTGCAGTTGAAATGACTGAAAAGAGGCAGGAAGGCAGGGAGGGTGCCAAAAGTCTCTGTATAGCTCTGACAAAAGTCCATTAAGTACCACTAACTCCTGTAAACAGTGAATCTCACTCCCAGTGTAAACGATTGTTAGGTACATAATAAAAGTTTAGACATTAGTGACTGAACACTATTATTCCTAAATATTTATTAGCTTTCAAGCTCCTAAACACTAGTCTACTCAGTTTACCATACTGCTGATGAGCTCAGTTTAGGATGTATAGTGAAACAGCCTTCTCTCCCCTGTCATCTAGAAATACTGTCATTTCAAGACAGATGATGCAAGAAAACTTGTTCTAAAACTGCTTATTAAGCAGTAGCTCCATCAGTAAACAAGAGACATCATTCTCCAGATAAAATGCACTCTGACCAAATGCACCCTTAATTACCATTGCTAAAAAGAAATCCCACACACCTTTCATATGGTTTTGCACATACTACCAAAATATCAGAGTTAAGGATCTACTGCAAGTATCATTTATGTGAATGCTTAAGTGTACTACTATCCTTTGTATAATCAGGACAAACCTTATCACCATTTAAGGAAGCATATCTCAAACTGACCCACAAATGCAAGGTTTACAGAGCTCACAATCTACAAAAATTTAAGCTTTATAAAGATTCTGGGTTATATTTTATTTTAAGCAATCACTGACTACAAAGCCAATTCTATGTTACTGTAAACAATTAAGCATGGTCTATCTTTCAGAATTAGAATTTATTTTGTGAATATAGAAGAAATCAATATGAAATAATATTTGTGTAATTAGTCACAGGGGTCTTTTGTTCTTGACCTTTGTGCCTCAATCAAAAGTAGCTGAACACTTAGTAATGCTCTGCTGTTTCAGTTCTGACTTTAGAAGCTATGACAACCACCTATACTCATTTATCCTTAAACCTGATACACTGCCAAAGAAAGAAGGCTGATTAGAGCTTTTGGTTAACTCACTAGTACCATCTGTATAAATAGCTTGCATGTCTGCTTTTAACGATCAGAAGAAAACATCACTCTACTTCAAAGATAACATCACATAATTACCTGCATTTCTGGATTCTGACTATAAACTAATTATTTGTTTGGTGCTCTAAGCAATTAGGTTTTGTTACTGGAGATGCTATTCAACATGGGGAAAATTAGTTTCTTTGTACTAACTTTTTCACCCCTTTGACAGGAGGCTTCTTTTTATTTTGTTTTTCATAAAAGCACATGGAGGTGGCTGGTTTGAGGAGGTTTTCTTACTCCTGTGTACTTAACAGTAATTTTTAAACATTCCCATCTAAAGAGGTATCATAGAAAGAAATGTGATTTGAAAGGTTAAAACACAGATGTTCTAACTACTCATTCTGATGCTACTCCATTTTTTTGAGTTTGGTTTTTACTTTCAGCTGTAACTTCCTTTGAAATTAGGCTTAATTCCATTAAAGGGAGGGAGAATAGCTATTCCAACTTTAAAATTTCCTTAGTGTTGATACTGTTCTCATTACTATCAAAACAAAACACACAGGGTGCAATATTTTCCCCCTTTTCCACCACTCATTATTTCCAGTAGTCCCCTAAACAACCTTCCTCTCTGTCCATTCAGAAGGCTCTTCAATTCACTACCACTTGCAGACCACGAGGACATTTTCCACTGCTCCTAACTCCAGGATGCCTTCACATGTTCCAAATACTCCCAACATTTAACGCTTGTGCAGTACTTCTGTTTGCTTTCAAGTTCCAGGTTCCATATTTGTATATAATATCAATTTCTTTAGTATAGAGAGTTTTCCCAATTGACACCTCCCTGCATGCACATTTGCGACCTCTGTTGGAGCAGTGGAATTCAGTAAGTTTAAAACGAAAAGAAACCAAACCACAAAACATATTGTGCCACACATCTCTTAACCACAAAGTTTCACTGTTTGGTTATTTTCTTACACAAAAAAATGGCAGAAGGTAGGACTCGGACTCTCTTGAACTGTCAAAAAGCAAACAAATCTCAAATTCCTCCACACCTACAGACTGTGCCAACAAATCATAGTTCAGATCCTCACTCATTTCAGTAAGTACAGGATCAACACAAATCAAACCCTTTTAAAAAGTACTTTCTTATGCAAGTTTGTATGTATATGTAACAGTCAGAACATCTGTGTTCCTAGTACAGGACCATAAAATTCTTAAAGAATTTAATGGTCAATGAAGGATACAGAAAAAGTTAAGACAGTGACTTTTAAACGCCCTTTTGCCCTTCAGTTAATACGAGTTTACAAGTTCACAAGCATTTGTATTGCGTGTTTATAATTTAGCAAGGATGGCCCATATTTACTAGCCCTTGGGAGAAAAAAGCATAAAAAAAACACAACACAGAAAGAATAAAAAAAATACTCCAGCAGATTAGTAATTGCTCTTGATCAGCCCGGTTCAAAGTACCACTGAAATCAGCCTAAAGAGGACATACTAGCACTGGAGTCACCACAGTTCAAGTGAATTTGTGGAGCAGTACACTCAAGTGTAACGGACCAGCATTAAACTTCAGCTGCTTCAGAGTGGACACACACTGCAGTCTACCATTCTTGTTAGTACTGTCCTGAAGGAGGTTAGAGGCTATAATACACTGATTTTTCAGACACCCAAATTAAGTTCTCATTTAAAATATGAGTAAAAACCCTTTGCTAGGAGGCAAATGAAAAAAGTATCACTCAGCCCAAGAGACTTCTGAAGCATATCTTGTTCCTTTCCACAGTTTCCTTGCAACAGCTGTACTCCCATTTCTACATTCATGCATAATTTAGACCTTCATCAACTCGCTTGACCACTCTTGTAAATATAGATAGGTGAATACACTATAACAAAGTTGCTGGAGAAGCTGTGGGATTGTGTACATTTATACACACATTTTACAAGATGTCCAATAATTCCATTTACTGGCAGGAACCCAAGACATTCATATCACTTGTATACTACATATATACACATTATGCAATTTATGGTTTTGCATGTATGTATTAAAACAGCCTGAAGAAAAATGAAGAGGAAGGAAGGGCAGAGTAAAGAGGCATATAATCTTTGTATAATTTTTGAGAAAGTGATAGGAGATGCTTGGACAACATAGCTCCTTGCCAAAAATTGATTCAAAACTTTCTATAGTTGCTCTCTAAAGCACAAGCTTGTAAAGCAGTGAAGCACATTTATGGCATGTGCATCACCTGCCCCAGAGTAGTTTTTATCTCATTGACTTAAATGTAGAGCACTGCAATTGAAAAATCATTAATGTAATAACAGCTGCAAGACTGATGGACCTACACCCAGCCCATGTCATTTTGTAGAGCTGTAAATGGTAAAGCACTTCTTACATGTCAGTTTTACCTTCTCTGCACTTCACCATACATAACATCGCTGTTTCATCCTTTGTTATCAGTGTCATCTTTGCCCTTCTTCCAAAACATATCTGAACATTATTCCTGCCCCACCTGAACCTGCTTAAAACAATGTTGGTAGTCAGCAACTTTCTTAAAATTGCTTGCAGATTTATCTTCATCTTGTCTTTGCTCTAAATAAAACAAAACACATAGGATTACATCTTTCTAATAGCACAAGGTTTATATCATTTCCAACGCTTAAGAGCAACAACACAGCAACTGCGGCATCATCCCCCTTCGCTCTTACCAAGACACCCCCCCCCACACACACACGGTTATAACCTGCTCCTACACCCTCTAAGGAAGGTTACAGGACAGTTAAAAAACAGCTGGCCCAAGCTAGAAAATTAGAAATAAAAACTAAGTTTGGGTTCATATGTCAGAGAACCTAGTCTTTTTGCCAATGACTTATTGCAATCCACAACTGTTGCATATTCACAACACCCTCTCTGCAATTGAACACCCTCTCTTTGCAATTGTGGTGACCTGCATACCACTGACCATCTTCAGCTTTTCATTTTAGATGCACACAGCCTCCACTTTAACTACTGGTCATGAGGAGGATTTAAAAAAATTCAGGCACACTTTCTCCAGCAATCACTTGCACATGAGTAACCTGGATTCTCAATCACAGGCTACAAAGATCATATAGATGATCTGTCAGCACTGTGTCCTGAAGGCTACTGCAGTAAGAGTGCAGTTCAGCATCAAAATAATCTTGCCTGTTACACATTATTTGGAAAAATCTGCTTACATCAACAGTGAGAGAACCCTTAGTTAGCAACACCAAAATCCACACTTAGATCCTGAAAATAAGGAATGATATTGTCTAACAGTTCTTTTTGTGTCCCATCCCCCCCAGCATAACACTTATCTTCCAGAAATAGAAGACTAACATATCAAACTATATCCATACCTCTCTCCAGAGTAAATTGCTTTATATTTGGAATTGCAGAAGAAACTGATGCATTTGAAATAAGATCACTGACTGCAGAAACTGTACTAAGGCAACAGTGGTGCTAGGAGAGGTTAAAAACCCCTCAAAATAAAGTCAGTCACCACACAGGTGCATCTAATACTTTATATCCATTTAAGTCTTCCCTAAAATGTTATCAGACATGTTTCAAGCACTACAGTACAAGATTCTATTTAAATATGAATAATCCAGTACATCACCAATTGTTCAAGCTGTGACTGAGCTTCAATCACAATTGACTCTGACAGTTTTCAACTCTTAATTTTCCCACTAATATTTCCATAGAGAAATTTAATTTGTGCTGGAGTCTACTACATCTTTCCCAAAAGCAAACAAAAACGGGTTCCAACCAACTTGGAGCTGCAGTAGAGAAAAACACTGGAAATAGTTTAAGCAACCACAGATTGCCTTCAGGATTTCTGTACAAGTGCTCCTGCTTGGATCATTTGGGGAAGTATGTTAATTCTAGACCTCTGGAAAGAGGTACCAATTAAAACGCCTACCATCTCTCCTTACAGTCACTAGGCTTCTTATGTTTTGTGGCTGTTTTCTTAACTGCAGCACAAGGAAGAGTTGGCATCCTTAATTTATAAGCTGCAAGCAAACTTTGAAGGTGTTATTTACCACTAGCAATACTGGCTGTTCAATTTGCCCTCTTCATATCTGCTTCCTTCTTCAACACCTTTCCACACACAGGAGAAAAATTACATAAGCACTCTTCAGAGAAGAGAGACCAAATCACAAACACTTCATGGAAGGAAGTTTGAACAACTTCAACTGTTCTTTGCAAGTTTTGTAAATGCTATTTTATGCAATTCAGTATATTCATCATTCCACCTTTTTTGTAGGCCACAGGAAAACACTGCATTTATCCCTCCACAGTTGAACCCCAGCTCCTTTAAAGGCAGAGAGGTTCTGCTATCTCTGCCAACATCTGTAGGAGGGACAGGCTCTGAAGCATTATTTTTAAGAAAACAGATTATAATATGCACAGCATACGTTGTTTTGCATTTGCATTTTATAGTCAAGATTTCCATTCTTCTCCAATGATAAATTCAAAGTGTGTATTAAATGTATATAAGAAGGATATATAACTAAAGAGTGCCAGCTTCAGCCCCTCAAAGCCACTGAAAGTTTTACTTTATTTCAAAAAACAAAACAAACCCCAACCCCCAAAAAACCCAGTGAGACATCAACATTTCCTTCTCTCCTGGTTACAGATCCCTTTACCCAGATTTAGCACACACCGTTGCATTAAGAGAACAAGGTGGAGCAAAGAAAAAAAACTGCAACCGAGAGGCTTTATTCCAAGCGTAATTCTCCTTTGGTTCGCAAAAGGTCTGCCTGCCACCCTACTTTTTCAACACCATCTAGGCACCTATACTCGGACATCTTTACTTTCTCCCAACAGTACAGCAGCATGTTGATCTCTAGTAGAAAAAAAATCCAGAGCTGATCTCTTTGCTATCAATTCTGTAAAATATACTGCCCTGATTAAATGAAAATAATAAAAAACCCCAAACCACAGGCAGTTTCAAGATACAGTTATGTGAAGCTCTCCTACTCTTAACATTAAAGAAACAAAAATATTAACTCAGCAAGACTTAAAGCAAGAAATAAAGATCTTGCAACAGTACACTGCATCTCACTTCGTTAATGACAGTCCCACTATTTTCTAAATAACACTAAGGTTGGGGAACCTGGAAGAATTCCTTCAAAGCAGCAACATGTTGTTGGCCAACTGATCAATAATTTTCTGCACCAACGCAAGGCAGGACTAATACTGATCCAGCTACCTTTACAAGTCACTGGAAACCAACAGCTTACATTTGGCTTCTCTTACAGACACTTCTAAGATCTTGGCTCCCAATTCCTGGCTCTCCTGACTGTATTCAGGATACTCCCAGATACAATCTTACGCACCCTGTGATCCCCATATATGAACAAATGGGCCAAATGGCATTGCTCAATATGTGCTGCATTTCCTTAACTATAATAGGATTTCCCAAAGGAACTTTCCTTTGGGTTAACTCTGCTCTCCTTCCTTTCTTCAGTTCCACTGCAGGTTTCTGTTTAAGGCTTAGTACAGACTATTCAAGAAAACAGGGAAAAAAGGAATTCAGGAAGTATTTCAACAACTAAGCTTTCTTCTGGAGTAGTGCCAAACCATATAATTCATAGAATACAGAACATCTTCATAATTTTAAATTAAAATGAGAGAACCTTAAGACTTTTATAAAACATTTACCAGTTTAATGAATAAACCGATCAGGGTTTCTCTCAAAGGAAGAAGCGTGGGTGGGAAATAATAGCCAGTGCCCAGTGTCACATTTTATTTCTTGAAGAATGAGTAATGGGGGTGTTTTGCTAGGTATTTATTGAAGTAAACTCTGTAGTGGCCTGCAAATATAAAGAGCCATATTTATCAAATGTCAACCAGTCAGTAGCTCATTCTGACTTTTAAAAACTGACCTCAAGGACACAGAGCAAAAGGAAGATTTCAGAGCTGTATCCATACTGTCTAATTTCTAACATGTGTGAAACTTATTTTGATGGCTGTAAATAACAATACACATTTCTTAGTGCATGCATTTATATACACTTAGGTTTGTTATGCTGTGTGATTTAAAGTGACTCTGCAAAAAAACATCTGTTTTGCAAAGACAGTAGGCAAGCAAGAGGTAGAGGCCACAAACAGTAGAAGGGGAGTAACTGAAAAAGCACTGGCTAACAATAACAGTTCAGTTCATGCACTTGTGTATGCAGTCCCAGTCAACAGAAGCTTAAAGAACAATTTAAAAGCAGAATTCAGCAAAAACTCAAAAAATATGTATTACTTACTTGAAAAGACAAAGTTCATACGCATATTATTCAGAAAAATTTAGAAGGAAAATAACTGAATGTTGAAGGGGAAGGAAAAGAGTCCATAGAGTTGACTCAAGATTATTTTTTTTCCTATTCTTAAAACAAGGGAAAATACCTCTTTAAATAAAACAATTACATTCTTTAAGACCCCTAAATTGCACAAAATATTAACCATTCTAAAACTGCACGACAAACCTGATAAAAACTTGGGGCAGACAACCTGGTGATATATATTAACACAGTTCAACTGATCTCTGTAGAGAATCCTCTGTTCAAGAATTTGGCTCACATTTGCCTATCCATATACATCACATGAAGCCTCAAGTTAATACTTGAGTACAAATTCTTCTATTTTTCAATGGTTTTTTTATGAGGGACTAAGACTTTAAAAGCTATTAATTTTATTGTACCAGCTAGAAAGTAATTCGGCTGCTATGCATTTTCTATGCAGATATACACATGCATATGTATGCCTAGAAGTATGCATATGTATAGTTACATTTACACACTGAATATTTAAATATACATTTACAGCTATATATTTATACACGCAACTAAAACCCCACAGCTATGTTAGATTTGTATCAGTGTATTTTAACGAGGTCAAATGATGTTTTGCCCATTCTGGGTTTTACTGCTATTTCAGAGAAACTTGCCGTAAAAAGCTTGACTTTTTTCTCCAGAAGCAAGATAAAGTTTCCCAGATGTCAACACTCCTTGAATGCATTGTTTTTATCTCTTGTAGTAACAGATATCCATGTTTACAAGAAAAGATAAGCCAGATCAAGGCATATCCATAGGCTTCAAAATAACATGGCATACATAGATGCGTGACAGCTTGCCAGTAAAATGCTGTAGTCATACAAAACAGTATTAAAAAGGAGATTCCCGTATGAAAATACTCAAGAGGCTCAAGCAGTACTGTTACATGAACATTTCACAGTTTGCTTGCTATAGGAAGCAACAAAAATAGTATTGTTGATTCATCAATACAAATAGGAAAAGACTAATTACTCTTTCTTTAAAGAAGTATTCCCACATAATACCAGGAGCCTCCTAAAAACTGTTGGATACAATAAAGTTTCATGAAATACACTGTCAATAAACCTAACAGATCAGTTAAGACAGAATTTTACATCAATCTCAGTTTTCCATCTTAATATATTCTCTTGTGACAGGTAATTATACAGAACAGGACAGCCAGATGAATTTCAGTCTTGCAAAACAAAGATCGCTGTAACATAATCAGTACAACTAAACATCTTCTAAACTTCCAGTCAACAGAAAAGGGTAGGTTTCCCCTCACAAAAAACAGCTTGAGGGCATTTAGAGGATTTCTTAGACTTGGGGGACAGGGCCAGGGGAAGATTTGCTTGTTAAGTTTTGCAGAGCTCCTCATCTGGATCACCAGCCACTGAAAACTGACAGAAGTGTGAATTGTCTCATCCGAACAGCTCTCATCTTTCCTTTTTTGGCTTGTCTTGAGATAGGCACTAGTACTTCCTACTGCTAAAGAAAAAAAATACAGCCTGGTATCTCTGAAAATACTGATACCTAAAAATGAAAAATATAATTTAATACTTGAAAGAATAACATTTTTTCCTACCTTTAATAATGCTTAATAAGTTTTCACCTTTTCAAAGATTACAAATAAGTCTTTGATAAAACAAATTAATGTTACCGTTGGACATGTTCAAATATATTTCTCTTCTAACCTTAGCTGAAAATAATATTCACATTTACTGCAAAAAGTCTTAGTCTTCAATGCAAGAAGCCACATTCTCAAAAACCAGATGATGAAAATGTCAACATCATTGAAAACAGTTAACTGAAAGTAAGCTGTCAAATTTCAAATTACCTTTTTCTTCTCTGAGGATATGCACTGTAGTAGTACCAGTATCTTTCTTGTTCTCATATTCAGAGTAGAAGAGACAGGACAGGAACATGTCTGCTAGGTCTAATAAGGTCTACCACATATCTTTGTGATAGACATATTGCTATGTTTTAGTCCTGTTCTTAATTTGTCAAATCCCTTCGGCTAAGTAAGAAGGGGGCAGCTTCGCAGACTTCCTAAGGGTCATTCCCAGTGGTTGAAGCAGGACCAAAAGATAACATGCACTGAGTCGGGCTGAAAACAAAGGCACATGCAGGGGAGTAGAGCATGAAGCACACATCCTGATGAAACACACTTCCGCCAGCAATGCTCCTTCCTCACTGATCAAGGTGAAGCTGCAGGACACCTTTCCACCATGGTACATCCACACTCATTCAATACAGAGTATCACTGGCAGGCAAAATCTGAATTACAGATACGCTGCAGTGACTAGCACTGCAGCAGTTGCAGGAAGCTTCGTTATGTTTCCACCATTTCCATATGTTTTCTCTTCAATTAAAAAGAAAGTATTATCTGCAGGGACAAACACCTAATTGAACCTATTGTTTTTATTGCAGCAAAGAGGGAAACCAGAGAAAAACTGTACCAGTTCCAAGCTTTTATTGTCAGGCAGGCACTGACAGCAAGATACAAGATGACAATCTTTAAAACAGCACTTTCAGTAGTAGAAAAAGTGCTCTCTTTATTTAACTGGCTTAATAGAACATACTGCATTAAAACAAATTTTAAGGAGAAATCACGTACATCTAGTAATTTTACAAGGAGTATCCAAACATGAATTTCTTTCTTTTTTATGAGACTAAATTCACCCTCACCACACACAGAAGGCATTGTGAAATGAGAAGTGCTAACATTTTCAAACAAATCAGATGACATTATAGAACATGATTCTTTTTGTTACTTGTGAAAAGAACATGCTCTTAGTGCAATTGATTTCACACATAAAAGGCAATGGTTTGAAAGACCAACACTGCTATTTTTGGCCAGTTAGTAGAAACCGATTTCTAAAGCTGATAGCAGCTCTGACAATTAATTACAAGCTAAAGATCAAGCATGTCAAATCCTTGTGAAATCCCTAGACATGAATCAGAATGACTCCCAAGTGTCTCAGTTGAGTTCAGAGGAACTATTCCCTCTTTTTTTGGCTCATCTTTCAGTGTCTGTGAGCTGCAAAGATTATCAGCATGAATATTTTATAGACTAAGATAAAGGTAAACAGAGCCAGGAGATTTACCATCTCCTGAGTATGTCAGACTTACCACTGGTAAATAACTTTTCAGTTAGGTACTCATATGTATTACAGCCAGCTGAGTAGTGGGGAAAGTTATTCACAAACACAACTAAAATATATTGCAATGTAAATTGCAATTATATCCATCCATGTCTGTAAACTTCAATTTCCACAACTATGCTAGGCATTTCATAAAGTTGTCTTATGAATTTGTGTACCAGCAGTATGGGTATACAAATATATTCAGGATAGAAAATTAAAATATTATGCCATACCTGAGTTCAAGCTGAAACAAGTCAGAATAAGAGCTGAAACAGGTTTTTGCTGTGAGCTAATAGCCACAAAGACATAATCCGGACATGACTGTCCCAAAGGAGGATGACTATAATAAATGTGCAGTCTCCACTCTTCCAACAGGCCAAGCTAATCAACACATCTGACCATCTGCAGCAGAATTTGCATAAGAAATCCACTGAAATTGTTTGGTGTAATGCATTCATTTTGCCAAAATATTAACTGCAACGTGTTGGCACAGTAACGACTTGAAGTTTTCCACAATACCATAAAGTACTGATTCTTCTGGAAAACCAAAGTGGATTCTGATGCACCATTAGGGCTTTGTGGAAAGAGACTGTGTAAACAACCCTACATAATTTTGAATTGGCCATCTCCAGGTTTAAGACTAGAGAGGTGGTTTGAAATGTGTTTGGATTCTGATTAAATTCAGAAATCAACACAGTGAAAGAGATATTAGAAGCGCTTTTAAGTAGACAAATTATGACAGTATTTACTTGTTTTCTTCCCTCCCTCCCCCTGGAGTCAGGCACTTCAAAAAATACCTTAGGAAGCTTCTGCTTAGTACTACAAAGGCATATTGACTTTTTGACACTATGATAATTAAAAATCAACAGGGAAAATACAAGACAAAATAGAAAAACTAGGTTCTGAAAGGAGACATTAACCAAGTCAACCTTTTAAAAATAAAGTGTTCAAGAAATGAGTCACCCACCCCCAAAACAAATGCAATGGGAGGGGCGATTTATTAATTTCTAGTTTTGCATTCTGTTTGCATTTCCCTCTCCCTTTCCCCTTTGTTTTAAATGCAAGCCCTGCTTTCTTAGTTACTGCTAAGACACTGGCATTTGCCAGCCAGCCAGCTGAACAAATAACTCCAGCTTACAGGCATTTAGTAGTAAGGTAAATTCTCTTTTCTATGCTTTACCAAACAGCCCACCTTCTGAAGAGACTCAGTGTTCACAGCCACAAAGCAGGCCACAGCCATATGCTGCATTTCAAGACTGAAAGTAATCTTTTTCATTCTTAGTAGCAGTGGAAGAAGGTACCCCACTCATAGCAAGTTAACAGGCATGTTTCTACTCATTAGGAGAAATAGGAAAAGGCATAAGATGACTAAAGGTGGTAAAAAAAGGAAACATACTCAAGATTTATCACTTTGACATCTATCAGAAATTATATGGGAAGCAATGAGAGAAAAAGCTGGTGCACCAATGTTTTAAGTAAGCACATTGCTGCATCAGTGACACATGGCAGTCTGACAACAGAAAACTTAAGCCACTGTGACACATTAAGCTTGTAAAGCGTTAATTCATTCCTACAACTAAATAATTATATTATTCTGGGGTAGTGACATCATAGGTTTCCTGTCTGTTTTCACTAAAGAATTTAGATTACGCTTTCAGAGAAGAGCCAAAATACACTTTACCTTAAAACAAAGGGAATGGGCATAACTGCTGAGCCACACGAGCCTCCAGAACACTTGCTATACAAGAGTGAAAAAAACATCCAAAGTGCACGCACACAAAAAACCACACACAAAACAAACTAGCACTCAAGCAGCTCTGGCTTGCTCACATCCTCTGAAAGACACATTGTACAGAGAAGATTGCCAATTGAGATGGGTCTGAAATGTCCACGAGATACAAGTTATTATATACATCAAAGAGACTGGTAGTTATAAGACCTATTTCCAACAACAAAGAAAAGCAATCCTTCATGCCCTGCTGATTCAGGACCCTGCAGTGCCATGTAAAGTCTGCCGTGGTTGCCTTTTAATTTTCCTCTCCCCATCCTAGAGCTACTTACTATTAAATCAGAGCTCTGATACAAGCATCTGTGCCAAAAAGAGGAGCTATTTCTGGAACAATCTTTCCTTGGCAGCTTTATGTGAAACAAAGCCAGCCCTGAAACATGAAACACTTTCCAAGCCATGAAGCTAGTTTTATTTCCCCAGGTGTAATTTCCAAGGCTAAGCAAATGTTTCTAGCAGAAATTGTCAAGTGATAAGTTTGGGCAACTACTCAAAACGTCCATCACCTTTGTATGGAAACCCACAGCCTATTAAACAAAAGTCTAACAGAGATTAGGCAGTGAGAATAAACAAACTTATTTTCACATCCCTGATGGTATTTACAACAGATAGCATAGTCTACATAAAAATTTGTAACACTCTTACTGGAAGAGACAACTGTAGATTGAAGGAGGAGGTAATTCCAAGCAATAAAGGTGGTAAAAAAAGGGACACATACTCAGATTTATCACTTGCCGTGCAATTAAGAATATAACTGGCGGATTAAACCATTTTGAAATTGTTTCATTTAAAAGATTGCTACATGAAACTGTTGCCACTAAGCCAAGTAAGTAAACACATCAACACCTGGTAAGCACTGTTCTTGGGAGAAAGCAATAACAGATGGATTAAATGATACCAGCCAAATAGTTTACATCCAAGTATCATACTAAGCTCTACTTCAACATTTTTAACATTCTGTTAAATGATTAAAACACAAATACTTCATGCAAAATACAAATACTCCAGATGAGGGAAGGAAGTGGAAAAAATAATCAAAACCCCAACCACTTATTTCCCTGAGCACACCAAAGTTTCTCAAATTAGGACTTCCTCTCTTCCAACTGCTGCACTTTTTCCTATGTTGAACTCAAAATTAAAAGCACAGACCAGGGATGAAATGCAAAATAAAACAGAAGACACTGAAAGCCACATCTTTTGCTTATGTAATTTGAAGGTACCTAACTCACAAGCAGCAGATGATATTTTGGCCCAGGACCTGAAAAAGGTATATTTTACTGCCAAGTAAAAGGCAGGTCAGAAAAATCAACACTGAGAAAAGTGAAAACTCTGTTGCATTTTGAAGGGCTTTTTTTTACATTAAAACTGCTTTAACTGCTACCCTTCCCCACCCTTATGTGGGCTTGATATCTTGACAGTGTCCCTTTAAACAGAGTCATATTTTTAGATGATAAATTTCTGTATAACTATATTTTTTAAAGTTTATATATATATATCTTTCTCACTGCAGGCTAAGTTTAAAAAAGAAGTAAAAAAGCAACTTTTAAGAATGTCGAAAGCTAAGACAGCTTACTTTTGATCAGTTCTTTACAGGGAAATATCAGAAGAAAAATATGCCTACTCTATAAATAGTTATTGCATCTTGTTTTTATCCTGAACAGAGTGGTTGGTACTTTTCCCAAAAGATAGCATAAAGAAAACCTAAGCATGATCAACAGTTTAAAACTCTTTATAAATTGAAGACCAAAGTTTAAATTATAAGAAATCTAGACGACTAAAGCACTTTTAAAATATAAACACTTTGAACTACCTTTGTTGTTGTTCACTATTCTTCATCAAAATTACATTTATCCTCTGTCCTAAATAGCCACGAAGTGCCTGATGCTCAAGGAGTAGCTATTGATCAGTGTAGAAAACCAAGGTTACTGTAATCACATTTCAGCATCCCACAGTAAATTTCAGTTTATCATGTCATTTCTAACTGATAGTCCTTCATCTCTGAAAGATATACATTCTCCTCTTGTTTCTGTTGTGTGAATACACTACGCAAATGTGAAAAGTCTATGGAAGTTCAGGGAGACGTTGGACTGCTCCATAGAAGAAAAATCCATTGAGATGTACTGTATCTGCACAAACAAACCATCTCAGGAAGTCCCTGAGCTACAAATGTTGGACACTGTTAGAGTACTTGGGAATTGTCATACTTTTTGGGGTTTATATTTTTCTTTAAGTATCTGGTGGGGGCCACTGTCAAAGACCGAATACTGTTTTAGGAGAAGCCTCAATGTGACCCAGTAGGACACTGATTTTTTTAGTGTTATATTAAAGTGTTCTAATCAGTTTATGTCTATATAAATGCCTGCATACAGGTTTGCAAAATTTTTTTATTTATTCAGATAGACCAGGTCTCAGTATTTTTTAATTCAGATAGAAACCAGTGCACTCAAAAGAGACTGAAACTAGCACCTCCAATACAATGCAATATATTTTCAGCTTACCATCAGGTAAAAGCCCATCTACTCCAGTCTCTCATCCAAGAGTTACCATACAAAACTGAAGGTGAGCTGACAAACACCAAATTCCAAGCATTTGTAGGATGTGGCATTTCATCTCTCCAGCACACACAGTATTTTTATGACATTAAGAAAGGCCAGAAAGAAATAGAAGACGACTAAGGGAAAGAGCTGCTCACTATCTCATCCACCTGCACATCATTAGGGAGCACTCCTGGACTCCTCCAAACCCAGGATCCACCACCAATCCTTAAACCTTTGTGGGTTTTAGGCCAATAAACATTAAAACATCTTCTGTGAGATAACTTTAGGCAAATATATATACTTATAGACATATCCTAAGTGACTCCCTGTACTCTTTTAATAGGAGACAAGTATAGGGTTCAGAGGGCTTGTGACATTTCTTCTATACCCAGAAGAGAGGCTTTTCCTAATAATAAATAACTATTAGTACTCTAGAGATTAAATCCAGTTTCAAGAAAATGTTCCTTTTTATGGTTCTGGAGTAAGAAAATACCTCCAGTAAGGAAAAAATGCTCTTCACAATAAGAAGAAAAAGCTAAAGTCATAAATGAGCTATTTTTAAGTCAAAAAAACCCACAAAACAAAACACAAAACAACCCAAAATTGTCATTACCAGTGAAAGATGCCCCAGAGCTTTTTTCACCAGTTATTGTTTTACTTCCCTGACCATCACAAAACACACAAAGCATTCTTCAGCCAAGCACTTGCCAAACAGTAACCCACAGAAACCAAGAGCCATTCAAGAAGCAAATACACAATTGTATAATTTATATCTGTTTTAGTACAAGTAATACAAGCAATATCATAGGCTTTCTCCAACTTCGGATAAATATGCACAACGAAGAAGTCTCTATCACATGTGTATTTGCTAATGGCTTAGACCCCAAGCAGGAGAAAAAAAAAAACCCAACACTATAAGTAGCAATATAAAAACTTAATGTTTACTGAGTAGCATAGGCAGCATGCTATAAACCTGCTCAAGAAAAAGACAACAAGACAAACTTCATACCTGTATAGCAACCGAAACTCAAGAGCATTAAAAATATACCACATGGACTTACTACCACAACACACCGAGAAAAAAAAAAAAAAAACTGCTATGAATCTTCTACAACCAGCTCACAATTTTTTTTTTTACCCTGTTTTATGTACCACTTCTTCCTGAAGAATAGTTTCCAGGCCCCTGCTTCTAACCTTCTGTCTTTGATAAAACAGCTACAATAATTTGTTTCATAAAACAACAAAAGTCATAACAAGTTTTGCTCAGCCACAGACCCAAAAAGCTCACATACCATTACCTGATACTCATTTTATCAGACCTCTCCTACCATGAAGTGTAAAGGTGGTATACTGAAGCATATCTGAAACTTTGTTGTTGTGAATCCATTTCTTCACTGCAGGTGTTTCATCTTTATAATATAAAAGCTTAATTGATTATTGCCTGTGCCTCATTTGTTTCAACATGAGGTTTTCTTGCACTGTGACTTAGTATTTCTTCCAATTTTAGCCTTGTAGGGGCTAAAATGAAATGGATAAGGAGGAGGAAGAAGGGCAAGCATGGTCTAAACAAGAACTAAAAAAACCAAACATCTTGGCTCACCACAAGTCTGATAAACTTTCCCTCACAACAGTAAAGATCACATAAGTGAAACAGAAGTTCCTGGAAAAGCTAAAAGAAATTATTTGTATAACTACATCCATCTGTTCTCCATTAAATTAAGTAACAAACAGGCATTAAAAAACCCTTTATTTTTTATGCTTCACAAAGACTAATCATGGACAAAAAAGACAAGCATGTATTGAAACAGAAAATAAAAATAATCTTACAACATCCAGGTATGTGGTAGACAGAGACCTTTTGGGGATCCCTAAGGTAGAAGCACAGTTACTAAACTACCTTTTTAAGAGTCAGCTGCCAAAAACACCTGGGAAAATACCACAGGTGTTACTCATGGAAGCCAGCACCCAGAGGACTCCCTCCCATGCCAAATGTGGGACAGCTGCAGCTAATTTAGAAGAGTATCTGAAGATGACAGTCCCATAAAGAAGTTGATACTGCTTGAAGATTAGTCTCTAGTTCTTAATGAATTGCCAAAAATCAATGTGCATTTATTTACATATTTTATATGTAATACTTGCTTGAATAACCACCCCAAAAAATGTTTTTAAAGAAAGTTTGTCATCTGGTAGAACTAAGAACTTGCCATTCTAAAAAGCTATTTTTCTTTCAAAAGTAAAATATTCCCCATTGGTTTAGGGAAAAACAGGCTCCTCTACAAGTATCAACAACAGTCTTCAGCTGTTTTATTACCATAAAACTAGTTTAGTTTAAGTCATATCTTCATATGCCAAAGCTGTTTTAAATGTTTAATATATGTTCTCACTATTAGCTAACACTGCTTTATAAACAAAGAGATTCTCTTGACTACACATTTATTCCAACCTTACAACATTCCCCAACAATATTCAGCCTTTTCTTTAAGATGAAGATCAAGGAGTTTTCTAGGAAATCTTACTGTGAAAATAAAAGAATACAGAGATCCAAAATTGCCTGTGTTGCACATATTATTTACTAATGGTGCTTCAGAAGTGCTATGTGAATTGTGACAATCTCATGGCATGACAATACCTACCACAGGGACAAATACTATAGAAAACTATAATGCTAAATCTATGTAACTCATGTGAAACTCTTACTTTATATGTACACAAAATATTTTTTATGAATCAGTGTAGGGTTTAGGGATTATTCCGTGTGGGGCCCGGACGATAGAACACCAATATGATGATTAAAGTCGTCACTTTATTGAGCTTAGCCGATCAGTTTTATACAATTCTCTAAGTTGTTAAGAAGCTTTGATTGGCTGCTGCATGCAAGCATTTGGTGTCCACGCACACAAGCATAAGCGGTGATTGGTTACGTCGATACTGTCCACGCGTATAAACATAAGATAAAGTTAGTTATACCCGCTCTGTACATGCGCATAAACATAGGACATTATTGGCCGTATTAATTAGAGCATACAGGACTTGTCTTAGTCCAATTGGTCGAGATAAGCCCCTGAATTGAGGTAGTTTGTGCCAAGTTCCCTTTATCGTGGAATGTGCACCTGTGTTTCTCTAACTGGGATCTTTCTTTTTCTATCTTCTTGTTTAGTCTGTTCAAAGCCTTCTAAAGGTGTCTGGAACACTCTTGTGACCATGAGCTACTTTCAGGCCCGATAACTAAGTTCCATATAATTGAACCCTACAAATCAGTATTCAGCAAATCCTTACAGCTTTTATATTCTATTTTCTCTATAAGCTCACTCTTTCTCAGCAGACGTAATAAATATCTAAAGGGAATATACAATGTTACAAACCTTGAGAAGGATGGAAGTGTGATTTGCCCTTCCTCCTCAAATGATAGATGGTGATGACCTGGCAAATATCATGGATTTGTGGATCACTGCCATTTACAACTGCTTCTCCTGTTTTGCCAAGAAACAGGGAGTCCCCATGAATGAGTTAGACACTTCAAAGAATGTCTTCCCTGCCAATAAAGGCAGGGAAGTGCCTAACTGAAAATACCGGGAGGAGGGAAGCCATACAGACACCAGCTACTACAGCTTTTAGATGCCTTTGACATCATTCATTCAGTATGGCCACACTCCACGATCTCTTTCTGTAGAGAGTCTCTTTAGGTACAAATCATTATGATGAAGGGGCCAATTCCTTACTGTATTTAGAATAAATCAGGGAACTTCACTGTGTTAATGGTTCATGTGCTCCCTTCACTTCAAACTGTTCCCACAAGACCTTGACAGAGACTTCCTTGAACCACCAGGTGATCAACCTACCTAAGTCTTCAAATATTGTCCTTTCTAGCATATTTTCTTATTTTCCTACACTTATGAGATCTGCCTATACTGCAGTACTAGCCATCTGGTCTGAACAATATTGCTACCTCCTCTTCCCTATTCTTACCTCACAGAGCTCATTCTCTCTTTATGCTCTGCTACAAAGTGCGTTCAAATCAAGGCTTCTCGTTTTTTCTTCTTTCCCTCAATTGTGTTTAATTATTATGCTCCTTTTTTCTTTGAAGTCAAGGGAAAGAGTCTTATTCATTTCAATGAAGATTTAGGCCTGGCCTTTTACTTGAAATGTTCCACCTCACTGTATCTTCAAAAACATTTTTCCATGGGGACGGGGATGCATCCAAATAAAGACTAATAAAAATGCAATTACTATGGTATTATTAATTGAAGAAATAGGATTGCATTTTTTAGTGTCACTGAACTTCAATACACTAATCAAAATAACAAATAATATGGAAGAGTCTCAGGTCTAGAATAGAAACAACATCTACATTAAACAAATTGAATAATTTCCACAAATATTGTGTAAATAATCAGATATACTTTGAAATTCAAAAATGTTTCCAATGCCCCAAAATGAAGCTAAGTGAATTTCACTGAGTGAAATGACAGTAGAGATTTATTTGCACCTTTTAAGCATGCAAAACATTATAGTTATACTTTCGTCTTGGTGTTTAAAAATAATTCCACTGAAAGGAGAATTTCTACTGCCCTAGCTGTCACCACCCAGTAGTTTATGCAACTTGCCTTGTGGGGAGTTATTCTTTTCACACTGGAAGTCTGAAATTACTATTCACTTTGACAAACCTGCTCCTGATTGCACCCTGATGATGTGTCCTCAAACCAGCTCATGACATTGGTAAGATAAGTGTGTAGAATGAGAATAGGGGCAGAACACTAATATATGTTCCTTACCTCTAAGAGATGCAATCAGACCTTCTCAATATTAGCTGATGTATTCTTGACAATATTATGAGGCAATTAAAGTCTATATGTATTGGCTGACGGAGGTGAATTATGGTAAGTTCCAGGAGGCAATTGTCTGAACCAGGAGATGCTGATTAATTACCTAGCAATAATTCATTATTAAGACAGTTAGGTCTACTTGTGCTCCACAAAGTCGGAGGGAGCAGTAGACAATAAATCGTATAAACACTATTCAGATAAAACAATGCTTGCAGCTATAGCCATAGAGTAACAGTATATATGTTCTGAGACAACACTATTTTCTTAGAAAAATTAGACTCTTAGAAGCAATTTATCAAATCAAGTGGGTTGAGTATCTCCATGCCATGCAACAGATGTATCAACATATGCACCAGGAGTCCCTACACTAGAAGGCTCAGTATTTCCCAGATATACCTGCTTTCTATATAGAATAGTCACCATAAATGTGAGGGTACAAAAAGGAACCAGACTGCATAGCCTCAGGCTTGTATCTCATGCTGCTAACTGAAGCAAATAGATATGAAAATGTATAAAGGCTGAATTCCAGGTTTAGAGATAAAAGATTCATATGTTAGTACTGATGTTATGTGGCTAAATATAATTTAAAGCAGATATTTGTCTGTGTGTCTTATGATCACATAAAAATCTTTTCAGGTGTGTGCAAACACGATGTACCTATTTCACAGCATTTCTTGCTTTCCTTTTTCCTCTATCTGGATGATACAAATGTCATCTTTCTTTGCTACCACCAAATTGTTGCCCCTTATGTGGATCATTCCCTAAAAAGTTTAAGTATTAAAGAAATGGGTTACTGCATAGTGCAAAATTTGACCTGTGACTTAAGTGCTTCACAAAGGGAATTAATCATAGTGGCACTCCTCAAGAAATCACAATGTTTTAAATTTCACTGATGTTTCTAGCTAACAAAATAGCACATCTATTCTAGCAGTGATTCTAGAATACAAAGATTCCACAGAACCTTTTCTTTCCTCTTTGTGTCAGAGGGTTCTCCTCAAAGTCCTTTTGTGTTAAAAATTGACTGATTATGTCTAACAGACCCAATGCATTAGTTAGGGAATACATGAACAGTAATCTTCCAAAAAGATTAAGACTCTTCTCCCAAAAATCTTGGATAGCAATTTCAGGTTACTCTGAACTTCTCTTCATCTTTGACTTCTGAACTTTTCCTTTAATCTACTTTTTAATCCAGTTCATGTATATTACTACAATCCTATTTTTTCCCCTTTTTTCTAATTCGGTGTTCAAATACAAGAACAATCACAGCACTGAACACCTGAACATTTCCATAAAGTAACCTTCTTCTGGGAAAGTCTTTTAGTCAAAATCTTTGTTTGGATAAACTTGCTTTAATAATAAGTTTCCACCACAGAGTCCAAGTGCCCCCTGCCCAGAATTCTTTTCCTTAGAAGGACAGGCAGATGGATGGATGATCCCTGCGCCTTGTAAAAGTCCAATGCAATTCACCTCAGCATACCAAACAATTCTTACATCTAACAGAGGATGTATTCACAAAAGATGAGAGAACTTTTCTCTAGCTATCATATCCTGCCCCTTAACAGATTCCTTAGGCATTTGAATTAAATTTTAAGCTGTTCAGTTCATTACATTCTGAGGATGCTGACAAACTATGAAGTTACTCTGTTACAGCATCCATGCCCTTCAGCTTAGCTTTCTTTCTACATTATTGTGCATTTAAAATAATTTCTGAACAGAATCACTACAAATAGGCAGCAATCTCTAAATCATCTCTGAAAATACAATGTCACGCAATATACTCTTTGCTTGAGATATCTCCCCGAGTAAGAGAAGTCAGTGCTTAAACAGGCATATACACGATAATGGGAATAGTTCTGTTCCTAAGAGCTGCCTCCTTTCCATCTCTCCTAATTTCACACATACATCAAGTAGGTTAGCGTTTCTTTCAGTCAGTTCTTTAACCCTCTAACCTTTTCTCATCTCATTATGTTAAGGTAACTAAATTTAGAGTTATCAGAGGTTTGTTAAACAGAGATGCAAGTTATTCACTTTTATTATCCTCCAGGCTATTAGGTAAACCAAGCAGGTTATTCCAGCTAATAAAATCCAGGTGTGCTTGACCAGTATGTGATAGAAAGACATTTACTTCAGGAAACACTGCCTATAAAAAGACTTTTTATTTTCCCTGGTCTTCTGGGCACAGTGGACATCATGGAGAGCTACTAGAGAAAAGCTCTAAAAACCAGCGCAGCACTAAAACATAATGCTTGTCCAGAACTGTTTCTCACTCAGCAAAAGAGTCAGAACAACTAAAAGAAGATCCAGAATTGTTTAGATGCTAGACATGTATCCTCCAAAACATTGCACTGGGCAAATGGGTGGAGTCTACAAAATTATAGGAGCCACCAACATTAGAGTCAAATTTGAAAAAACACTTTTCACTTTAACTCTCCACACAAAATTTTGAGGCCTAAAATTTTCCAAGCTGGATCTCTCTCTGTAAGCAGAAGTTGAAAATAATTTCCTTCTCTGTTTCAAATGATAAATCCAAACAAATAAATATGCACCATAAAAAAAAAAACCAAACAACTTTGGAATATTTCAGGAGAAAAATGGAACACTCTTTAGCAAGCACATTGAAAGGTCACACATTGAAAAGCATTTCCTGTAGTGTTACAGTAATCTTTCTCCATTCCAACCAATGAGGGTAGCAAACATCCCTTGGCAATATTCTATAGATAATAATCCCCTGTGGTTATTAAAATTATTTGCGACCTAATATTTAATAGCCATATGTGGCGGGTTGACCCTGGCTAGATGCCAGGTGCCCACCAAAGCCATTCTATCACTCCCCCTCCTCAGCTGGACAGGGGAGAGAAAATATAACAAAGGGCTCGTGGATTGAGATAAGGACAGGAGAGATAACTCACCAGTTACTATCACGGGCAAAACAGACTCAACTTGGGGAAAATTAACTCAATTTATTACCAATCAACCAGAGTAGGGTAATGAGAAATAAACCCAAATCTCAGAACACCTTCCCTCCACCCCTCCCTTCTTCCTAGCCACAACTTCATTCCCAGATTTTCTACCTACCCACCCCAGTGGCACAGGGGGACAGGGAATGGGGTTTACGGTCAGTTCATCACACATTATCTCTGCCGCTTCATCCTCCTCAGGGGCAGGACTCCTCACACTCTTCCCCTGCTCCAGCATGGGCTCCCTCCCATGGGAGACAGTCCTCTATGAACTTCTGCAACGTGGGTCCTTCCCACGGGGTGCAGTTCTTCACAAACTGCTCCAGCATGGGTCCCTTCCACGGCGTGCAGTCCTTCAGGAGCACACTGCTCCAGTGTGGGTCCCCCACGGGGTCACAAGTCCTGCCAGAAAACCTGCTCTGTGGGCTCCTCTCTCCACAGATCCACAGGTCCTGCCAGGAGCCTGCTCCAGCCCTGGCTTCCCACGGGGTCACAGCCTCCTTTGGGCACCCACGTGCTCTGGCGTGGGGTCCTCCACGGGCTGCAGGTGGATATCTGCTCCACCGTGGACCTCCATGGTCTGCAGGGGGACAGCCTGCCTCACCATGGTCTTCCCCACAGGCTGCAGGGGAATCTCTGCTCCGGCGCCTAGAGCACCTCCTCCCCCTCCTTCTTCACTGACCTTGGTGTCTGCAAGGTTGTTTCTCTTACATGTTCTCACTCCTCTCTCCAGCTGCAGTTTCTGTCTGTCCCAGCAACTTTTTTCCTTCTTAAATCTGTTATTGCAGGGGTGCTACCACTGCTGCTGATGGGCTTGGCCTTGGTCAGCAGCAGGTCCATCTTAGAGTCGGCTGGTATTGGCTCTGTTGGACACAGGGGAAGCTTCCAGTAGCTTCTTGCTGAAGCCACCCCTGTAACTCCCCTGCTACCAAAGCCTTACCTCACAAACCCAATACACCGTATTACAATACATATCTCCACAAGAGAGCATTAGACAGGTTTCCACACATGCCAGACTGAATTGGTAGAGGTCCAGCTGACCCAGCATGGTGAAGCCTCTTAAGATCTTGCTAGCTCAGATCCAGAACCAAATTTATAAGGTTGCCCTTACTTACTTAGCATCCTTATGGGACTATAACATGTGAATGCTGTCCCATTCCTTCCATTCCTGAGCTGGCTTGCATAAGTGAGCCCTAGCACTTGCACTGCTCTCTCCAGAGCTTTTAGCTTCGGTATTAGTTTCCTTGGCACCAGCTTGAATGTCACTTAACCTACCTTAAAAGTTATCTTCAGAATATTTAATTAGATAAACTTAGTGCCATATTAGCATGCTTGGTTTTTTGAATTTAACTTTTTATCTTATTTAAAAATATAAAGTGGATAAAGAATAGGGCCTATACTTGTTTACTTCATATTAGTTAGAATTTCTGCATTCTGTGAATGCTTCCTCACTAGTTTTTCTCTACTTGCTAGACTTAATTTATTCACTTAAAAACGTAAGGCTGAATACAAGCCCATAGCTGTGCTGAATGTAATTAAACTGGCAGTCAATTAATTAGAAGTAGAATTTACAGTCAATATTCTAAAGATTAAAAACATACTTTTTTGATACCAAAACTGAGTAGAAAAACATAAAGAAAAAAAACAGTTGTCCCCTGACAGTACAAGAAGTTTCTCATTATGGTATATATGCATGGCATTTTTTAATGCTTGTTTGACTTCAGAAACCTGATGTTTTTAATACGACTAGCTTCCTTAACCTTAGCACAAAGAAGTAAAAAAGTAAAAACCTATTATTACACTCAGGTACAGAATCACAGTACAATGATACCTGGCAACAAAGAGAAGTAAATAATCAGCTCCTAAAACCATGACAATATCTGCATCTTACTGCACTGAGTTTCAGAAAATGTACCTTAGTGGGAAGGAGAGGAAGAGTGAAACATTGGTAAGACCTAGCACTCTTATTTCCAATGTGTTTCAAACCCAAAATCTTTTATACGTTCTTGCAAAAAAGAAACATGAATTAGATATGCACTTGACAACTGTCTGATTTTTTTCCTTTATTAAAATAAGCTTCATTCTGTTTTTTCATGAAACAAAATCCCATCTATTCTTTCTACTATCATTTCAACAAACTCACTACAATTCTCAGTCCAAATATTTTACTTAAGTAAAGAGAAAAATTAGTGGAATTTTAATTTCTGTATAATCATGCACACACAGATTCCATCTCCTTGCTGGAGTAACAGCCCTTAGCATCGCAGCATAATTCCTGTTGATGTGGTTACTACCTATGGATCCAGCAGAGGAAGTTTTGAGAATTATACTCAAAGGGCACGGCAAAGGTGTGAGAGAATCTGAGGGGATTAAGAGCTAGGTTTCAATTAAAATCCAGCTTCATGCAGTGCTACAACACCTTTTGAGTACAGCTCAAATAGCAAACCCAGTTATTTAATAAACTGCAGTCCAACTATCTTCTGGAGCCAGTCTATTAGCATATTTCACAGGCGAGGGAGAAAGCAATGTGGGTTTCAATGAGATCTACCTAGGAAAAGACTTGAGATTTTCGTTCAATTACACTACATACTTATTCATTGAGTTTGGCAACTAGCATGGGTAAACAGCCAAGTAGTAGAGGATTTCCACATCATATAGTTGAATCCACACACCTTATCCTGGCTACACCATTCGAATTTGAACCATAATTTCTCTCAGCTTATTAAAAGGATAGTAATATTTTCTTGTTTTGCATGTAAGTTGTAAAATCAATATTTATAAATCAAATGCCTTATGTATACAAGTGTCTGGAAAAAATTTTTGCATGCAAGGTATTTTAGCATTTCCAGTATGCTTGAAGAAGCTGCTAAGGACATATATTCTCCTGTCCCATTCTGGAGAACTGCAGAATTAGAAAACATCGGCAGATAGGAAGAAATTATTTACAGAAGGCATCCTGGATCCTACACCTACTCCCTCATCTGGATAGTGACTTTAACAAGTCACCCATCAAGACTACAAACAACTCTTCATATTATTGAGAATTTTGCCTACTCTAATCCCTCCCAATGCACAAAGAACTACCTGTTAGGGGATCTGAGAGGTTCAGATGGATGACAGGCTGCCCTTTGTAACCCAATTTATTGAGACTTTAGGAATACCTGTTGCAATTTTGCCTTAGGTAATTATGTGAGTCTCCTAATCTCCATATCATAAGAAAAAATACAAGATAGGAGGTGAAGAAGAGAATATTGGGCATGCCATTTCATAAGCTGCAGCAGGTACTCTGTACTGGACAGGAAAATAAAACTGGCAATGATTGGGGAATTAGAATATATTAAAAACTTCCAGGGACATCTGAGGTAAATAAGTTGTAATTACTGTTACCTGATGTTGTGATTTCACCATGACCTCTGGGCAAACACCCGTCCCGTAGTAAATCAGAGCCTTTAAGGACTGCAGCAGGCCAAGACCAAAGCTTTACTTCCTGCCTAAAATATGGTACAATCAGAAGCACTCTGCCTTCCAGCTCTCTGCGGAGGCACTGGTTCATTGCTGACTCATAAGGAAAAGTGCCACCTACTGAGTCACTGACATCTTTGCCAGCGGCACTCTCTGTGTCCCTTACTGACCTTGTATGCAAGTCAGAACAAGCTTGACCCTCCTTAATTTACAAGCCGCATAAGGCTGCAATGCCAAATGGTGTCCATATAATCAGCAAGGAATTACAGTAAATGACATCCCTATTCCCTTTAACCCTTAGCGATAGCACACTTGAAATTAGTCACAAATTATGTAGACATTTCTCCTTCAATTTCAAGAGATACTAGAAATTAGCCACTGCAGCTGCTAAATAAAACTGCAAACAACTTATCTACATACAAAGTCTCTAATATAGAATTATTTACATTTAAAAAGCAAATAAAAGTGCAGTTCTACAAGGCTCTTATCTCCTCACAATGCCACTTCTCTGGAAAAATACTTTTGTACTATATGTCATCAGTTAAACAAAAAAATGAGACAGAAATTTACCTAAAAGCCAAAGTTTTTATATACTTGCATATATATATACACACACACATATATATATATATATATAAAAATATAACTTTTCATTGTCTTCAACCATGACCTGTTTGTTTATTCAATGAATGCTGACTGGTGCCCACACAAAGCTAATTTGCAGGCCTTCTTTTGTTATTTTAAACAGTCTAATATGGTGGTTATTCTGGGTAGCCATCAAATGTGTACTGCAGGAATTTTGCTATGAAATCTAAAAGTTATTACAATATACGCAATCTAAATTTTGAGTGAGCTTTACTCTGCTTTGCATTCAAAAATGCAGTGGTTAACAACTATTTATGTCAATAGTAGCTACATGACATGGTTGATAAAACCTTATGTGAAATAACTATTACAGAATTTTATCATGCTTATCCAGGAAACTTTCACGATACCTTCCTATACATAGAAAATAATACCTTTAATTAAGCATGCAAAGAATTATCAACAATGTCCATTCACACATTGAATATCTGGATCATTTGCTTGCATATATAGAAAAGCTCCTTATACATACCCTAAGAAAATAGAACAGATTTCTTATTAGTGTAAACAAGGAAAAAGTGTGTAACCTATGTGGAAATTTATTCCTCACAGCTACGGTAATTTATGTGTTCCACTACCAGTTTTAGATTAACTACTGGTTTGATGTCCTAACTGACCAATTTGTTGTAAATGAGTTTTCTTTCTTGTGGTGTTTAGCAAGCTTCTTGTCAGTTAAGTAACTCACTCATCTCTGTGAAATTGCCTCCAGGATTTTGATCACCTAGAAGGATTATTGCCCACAAATGAAGCCTGCTATTCTCTGACAACCCTATTCTATGACATATCCAATAAAATTACATTTCAGAAGCCTCCATTACCTTTATAATTCCATGTAAACATCTACTGTATATTGTTGAGTCTATAGCAAGTCCAAAGTAGTACTAAATCATTATTTAAGCATGAAGATGCACAGTTTATTTTCATCCCTAAGTTTTTTGAAGGTAAAAGGTTACTTATTATTAAGTGTAATCTTCCAACATTTACTTGATGTACCTTGGAGAAAATTGGAGAAGAATCCCTTATTTGCATGAGTATTTTGACCGTCTTATCACTAGAGCTACAAGCCATGAAATGGCAAAGTATAAATTATCAATACACAGAACATACAGTCAACTTCGTGAACAGCTCTTGTTAAATGCTTCCTCTCTGCCCCACCTGCTTTAAAATTACAGTTGGGTATCCACCAAAATAGCAATATTCCACTCAAGTATCAATTCTCAAATGTAAAATGCATAATTGGTCTATTCATGTAATAGGCAAGTAAATAGTCATCCAAAGCATTATTACTAGTGTAACTTTTAAATTTTTTACGTAGTATTTGAAGAATTAGCCCACAATCATTATCTACACAAGGTTATACATTGTTTGAGTAATACAATACAGGCCAGGTTCAACATCCACCAAAGTCAATGACAAAATTACTAAGATAATTCTTGAGCTATGATTATAAACCAGAGCTGCATCATGACTTCTTAAATAACAGAGAAACATTAATGACATTTGAGTGTTATAAATTTCCTGGAAGAGCTTGAGGAAAGGTTGATTACATAGAATTTTCTTATCCAGCTAACAGAATTTATATTTGGCCTTTGTATATTATAAGGCAGGGGGAGGTTTATTTTAAATAGTGAATGCAGATAACATCTGTTTGATAGCTTAGCTTTTTATGTGGTATTATTGAAGAATATTCTTGCTATTTTTAATATATTTGGAGTCTTATACTCAAGACACAGGTCTACATCCCACAGTTGTGTTAATAATCCCTTCACAGGTGACTTTTGCACATAAGTAACCTAGACACCCTACAAAAATTATTGCAAAGATAATTATAAAGAAAAATATACAGATCTGAAGTACATGATATACTTTCTACTACGTTCAGAAATTATTTCTATCAGATTTGGAGAGAAACTGAACAATTAAGGAAGAAACACTACTTCAATTTTTATAAAGTTGAAGCTTATTTACACATGCAAACTCATATCTTTTAATAGAAATAGAACTATTCAGTCTGCCGTTTGCAGGCACATGCATCTTGAATATATAACTACTGGCCCTTTTCACATAGACAGTTAGATGAAGAGGTTTTTTCCTCAGCAGGATATTAAAGTCTCACCATCATTCACGTACAGTAGACAGTCATTTGTCAAAACTAAATAAAAATATTTGCCCCTTAAAAATGCAAATTTTTAATATCTTACTGTCCTATATTCCAGCAGTAAATGAAATACATTAATGTTTTAAATAGTAATTAATTTAGAAAGTCAAGTGGCTCTGAAGCAAGAACCCACTCAGGCTTAAAAGCAGTCTACGCTAAAAATGCAAGAAGATTAACAGACTTACTGAATATTAATTCCATAAGATCATACTATGATCATGAAGCTTATGATGTTATGACAATCTACACAATACTAACTGTAATTTTTCAATCAATATTTCTCCTTCAAATCCATAATTTCATGTTGGCGTACAGCATCTTTCTTTTAACCAACCAGTTTTTACCTAGTGAAAGTCATGGGAAATTTTTTCACTAGATACACTTACTAAATACTAAGCACAAGAGGAATGCTGAAGAGGGTTTAAGAAGCTAATCTTAGGCCTTAGCAGTTCACCCAGGATAAAGCATACAAACTACTGATCTTAAACAGGTAAATTCAGAGAACTTAAGAAGTGCTTCCTGCTCATGTGACTGAAAGCTAGGAATTGTTTTCCTCCAAAATTTAAATAAGTGGAACCAAGCCTGGTACTAAAAAAACCAAGAAATACAAATTAAATTTATTTCATACAATTGAAGTCAAGGACAGGAAGGTGACTTTATTCTCTAGAAGAACTCATATCAGAATCTTCTTGGCATCTTTACATCTAACAAGCAGATGACTAAATAACCCCACAAGCAACATGTAAGGCTGTGCAGGTTTCCTGGCAAACCATGGAAAGAGTTGACTAAATCCAGGAAGCAGACTTTAAAATTTATAAGTGGACTTTATGATCTAGGTCTGTTTTGCAGGTGCTGATCTCTCACCTCAAACTCTGGCTATTCAGTTCATAAACAAATGCCTCTCCACTGTCTTGTGTTTGCGTGAAGTTTGCACACTCTTACTTTCTGTAATTGTTTAAACAATTGATTACGTGGCTCCTTATTCAAATGTCATTTTGATTTTAATTTCTTAAGACGTTAGGTGCACTTTTAGTTACAGACGCATCTGAAGAGATGCATTTCAATTTCTACATATTCAAAAGACTTAGATGTGTTCTTAAATAACTTGGGAAATTGCAGCATTTTTTCTGTCTGTATTTTCAATTATCAATTATTTCAATTAGTATCTGCTTGAGGAATTTCCCAATTTTCATACTGAGTTTGATACAGAATCATTCTATCTTCTTACATATTTTTCTGACCATGTTACAATTTCAATTAAGTGGATAAAAATGAAGAAATCAATTTGCAACATAATTAACCCAAGTCTCTTAATCATAGAGAGAAGAGTACTATAAAATATGGAGTATCTTCTTGATTGCTGATTATAAGTGATAAACAGAATCCAAATAAATTATTTTTTCAAATGTACTTCAATACTTCTCATATTTCTTAAAAGTACTCTTGTTTTCTGATCTCTAAATTATTTTTATGACCTGACATAATGATTAACTTTTAAATCATACATTGTAGAAGTAGAGTCTGTTCAAGCAAAATAAAATGGAATAGGCATGCACAGAAAAATAATAAAATAAGCTTACACATCATCATTGGCAAAAGAGAAATTTTGTGCCACCTACCTCTCCATCTTTCTATCAGCCAATAGAGTCATATGTAAAAAAAAAAAAAAAAAAAAAATCTGTTGTCCGTACACAATATGAGTGGGTCTGAAAAAGCGATACAGGTGTGCAGGCATCAGCGTCTAGTGCTGTTGTGGCCAAGTCCTGTCTCACATTCACTTGCCATTCCAGAGACATGCAGGTCTCCTGAAGTTTGTGCTCTATCTGCCAATTCCATGCAGATGTCTTGGATATCCTAGGGCTTCTCAAATGGCTGTAGATAGCCAAGACACCTCAGTTTTTCTTATAATCTTTAAAATTATGCTATTATATTTACCATTTAGTTCCTAGCACATTAATATGACTCTTTGCCTAGTTATGTAAACCATGAGAATCTTTAGCTTTTTTATTGCTGCTATTTATAAAGATTACACCATTTCTGTTGATGGAAGAAGAGGCTTCCAACCTATTTTGCACAAAGATTTGCTCAATTTGACAAATGAAATAAGAATGCAGTTGGAAGTGTATACTATTTGTTAAGTACTTGGTGACAAAGCTCTATACTGTGAGGACATCTGGGTCTGTCAAAACCAGCCGGAGGTTATATTGTTAGCAATACATAATTATTTTCCAACTTACAACAGCCATCTCTAACAGGACCAGCCCTGAATTTCTTGCACATCAAAAGTTTATCATCTGCAGGACAAGCTTTGGTATGGAACATATTAATGAGAAGATACCTTAGAAAAAGTGAGATTTTTTTTTTTTTTATTTAAGGGATATTTGAGTTCAAGATGATGCTTATCGAGAGTCTGCTCAGGTACCATTTGTGGGGGGATCAACAGAAGTTTCTTTGCTGGATCAGCTTTTTACAGCTCATTCTGTTCCCATTGGAAGTGAATACAAACTTTGCCACTGACTCTTCTGTGAATATGATGAAGTACCAGATATAAGGGAGAACTGCTATTCTTTCTCAGTCGTGAAACCAGCATCATTTCACCGTAAGGGCTGTACAAAGAAGAGGTATATAAAAAGAGAACAAAGTAGGATCAAATGTGCTATGAAATCCACATCTGGACAACTCCTAGTCCATTACAGTCTTTTCAACAGAGCTGTTTCTTCTTTGTCAAATCACAGAAAGCAGGAAATATTGCTGATGGATTGCAAACCCCCACAGCTTCCCCTGTATTTGGCGTCAGTAGTGTTACAAAAGGATTTCAGAGAAAATTGAGATGGGGGGAGCAGAGTCACTACAGCCCAACTAATGTATAGCCTACCAAAAATCTTTTAACTGTAAAGCATTTGGTATTTGGCCTATGGTTCATAAACTATGGCCATGACTGTTGCCATTGCAGTATTTTAATGTATTTTTTCAAGATTTAATTAAAGAATATGATTGAGTTATTTACAAATTTTCCTTTCTAATGTCATGGAGCATAGTTAACCCATTATCAAGCAAGATACTGCTGTGTCATCATCATACCTATTCTATTACTCCTCAGTTTTTAAGTCATCCCTAATTTAAAAAGTTCTAAACAACAGTAATCAAGAAACAGAGAAGATAGGTGATAGGACTTTTTAGTTTTGATCCAATGAGAACTGTAAGATTTACTCTAAAGGCTATGAACTATTCTGACTGCCTCCAAATAGACTACAGAATGATTCATATTGTGTATGATATTTCTTAAAAGTCAAAGGCAGGAAATATGCTTAGGCTTATAAAAATTTACAATCTTGCATCCATTATTTTTGTGAACATGATTAGTTTACCAAGTCTCCACAGTACAAGTCCAAACTGAAATGAAACATATATTTTGCTTAACTAAAGTCTCATTACTCATCTAATTGCAATGGCCACAAGCTTGAAAGCTAGCAAAGGCCTCCAATTTCTACTAGCTTCACTAAATACCGCACCTTAACTCAGCTTTAGACAGGATAAGATCCTTAAGGAATTCTACAGTGTTTGACAGTTCCAAGATTGCAGTCTTCCTTTTGAAAATATCTGAAGAACCGTGCTTTAGTTGTTTTCCACATGGCCTCATGCTACACAAATCACAAAGCAATCTTTTCATTCCCACTGGATACATGAAATGCTATCATTATTAGTTACTAAAATTAACTGTTGGACACTATCATGTTCTTTAAGAAGGCTGAAAATACGATCTTCGTTCCCCTTTAACTGCAATATTCTGAAGTGCAAAAATTAAACAAGAATCAAAGAAAAGCATTAGAGGAAAGGAGAGTAAACAAAGAGCTACTCTTATTGATGAATGAAAAATAACTTGATTCACTATCATAAGAATGGTAACTATGAATGAATTGTGTTTACTTTACACTTACAAACTAGATGTTTTAATAGGACTTAGCCAAATAACACCTTAGATCAAAGCTTGCGACATCATACCTTTTAAAAAGTTATGCTTGGTGGTTTTTTCTTTTTTATTCCTATCATCAATTATCTTTCTCCACAGTCCTCCTTCCACCTCTGACCATCATTCATTCATTGCACATGGTCTTATACTCCATATAAAGTCCCCATAAGAGAAAACAGTGCATTCATCAGTGAATGATCACATTCCAAGTCCTCAATGAAGCTGAATTCTATAATACAAAAGCTTTTTTTAATGTTATAATTTGTCTGCTGTCAGTACTCCTGTGTCATGGAATCAACTTTTTTTATTTTGGCTTCTAGTTAATGAATTTATTTCCTAATGTCTTCCATTGTTCTCCTAAGATTTGTTTTAAAGCTAATTATCCCAGGTATTTTAGCAAACAAAACATCAAGACTGAGGTTTTAACTAAGTCATTATCTGAAAGCTAGCTAAGGAAAAGAGAAAGACATCCTTTCTTCTGTAACCAGCAGCATAGAAAGGAAAGTGCATGTGCTTTCCTCACTCCTCTCTTTGCAGTACCTCTGGTCTTGTCATCAAAATAAAGTTGTTCCTTTTCCTCTTCGCTCACCATTTTCCCCAAAACCAACAACAGAATGAACATCATCCAGGTCAACTTTGCTATGAGAACTGCAGTGACAGAAGATGGCTACCCGAGCCTTAAAAATGCATAGCTCAATCTTAATCCTATGCTAATCCTTCATGAGGACAGGTATATTCTTTCAGATGGAAAATGGCAACCTGAACTGCATTAAAGAAACTTTCATCTCTCTCCCTGAGTGTACAGCACCCAATATTTTGCTCTGCACTTTTTTGTTCAAGAAGTTAAACATCAAAACTTTCTCCTCTAGAAAATAAATGCAAAATAGGAAATAAGAAAGAGGGCTGTGGGGAGCAATAAAAGGACAGAGTCCCCATTTCCCATCTAAGACATTCTCATTCTCTGATTATGCCTCAACGCATTTTTATTTCATCCTCCCTTAAAAAGAGTGTGTGGGGGGTTACTAGCCTGCATCATTAAGATGGGGGGTGGGGGTGGTGTTTAAAGAAATGTGCTATATTTTACCATTAACTGATTTTAAAGGCACATCCTCTTCCAGCTTCCCCACCTTCAGTTTAATTTTGACAAACAAGATGGATCAAAGGAGAAAAAAAAAAATCAACCCAAAACTTCCAAAACTGAATGTGACCTTTGCAGATAACATCCTGTTTTACCAGCTGCTTCATCAACATCTGTGCACCTAGGAGTATGGAAGTGTAAGACACTCTGAAGGACACATTTAATGCTACTTTTTATTCCACTATAGTAAAAATTCATTATGAGATTAGAGAAAAAAAGACTGTGGGAAAAACAGTCTATAAACATTTGAGTGGTATTATGATACAGCACATTAATATCTTTAATGGGAAAAAAATTAAATTGGGGCAATAAAAGACTTTTTATTCCCTCCGTAACACCTCCGCATAACTTGACCATCTGTACATTGATAAACAAGTAAAAATACATGAATGTGTTGTGCCAAGGGACTTACAGATTTGTAGTAGCTGACTACATCGGCACCATGTTGAGTACACCCCTTGGACATCCTTTAGCTGTGCACAAGCAGTCAAAGCTTAATATTTCTCCCTTCAACTGTTTCAGAGTCATGCTGACTTAACCAACCAAAGAGTATGTGTATTTTCATAAAACATTTCTCTGACCTAAAACAAAACATGAAAAGAAATCAGGATAGTTTGAGGAGAAAAGAATTTCAAATTATCTTTCCTTGCTAAAGATGCTACTACATGTCCACTCAGCTCAAAACATGCAAACTTGTTAAGCATTTTTCTCTCACCTCTCCACTTTTTTTTCTTTGAATAAGCTATATGTACTCTTAAGAAAATAATTTGAAGATTACTGTTGTGTGCAAGATGTACTAGAAAACAATGTGCTTTGTACATAAAATCTAAACCTTCAGATTTTGTCTAAGTTCATATTCCATTTTTAATATAACATTTCACATCCAGGTTCTCCAGCCTTGGAAGTATGGAATAAGATATCAAATATACTTTGCATCAGCACATGTAAAGGGAAATTTGGAAAATAGCATTCCATCTAAGACTTGTATTTATTTACCTTTGTCACAAGTGAGCCTCTAAAAATAGATTGCTATGGTCATCGGTGGCAGAGCTGGAAAATTAAGCATATTACCAAAAGCTGAACCCTATGCTGAAGTCTATTTTGCACTCAAAATTTCACCTCTTTTTTTTTTTGGAAAAACTGTATGACATTCTCTTCTCAGAACTCAAAGTAACTTCAATGGAAAATAAAAAGAGACCAAAAATGGAAAAATATTTATGAATATTTTAAATGGCTCTAAACCAGAAACTATAATAATTCCTTTTCTTCTAGATTCACAGAAGAATATTTTTACTAGGAAAACTATTTCTATACAGACTTGAACTGAGGCTTTCACCAATGCAGTGGTGAGAGATAGTTACTGTAAGTGAATGTTAAACCTTGGGCTGCATTATGCACTCCAGCAAACCGCAGGTTATCAGGAGCATCTCTAATCTCAGTATTTTTCCCCATATAGTCCTTCTAGAATTTCATACTCATTCAGCATATAGTAAGGACTAGAGCCAAGCAGGGAAGATTCTCAATATCCTTTTTTGAAGGAGGAAGAAAGTGGCCCTTTTATGTCTTTACACAGTAGTCCTGTTTTTACTGGGCCTGAGTTACCCTATGTTGCCTAAAAATTTCTGACTTTACGGCTGAAATTAGAACTGCAAAATCCTGAAAACCAGGGGCACAGTGTGTCCTTAAGAATAGAGAAAAACATCAAAAGCTAGTACACTTTGTGCCAACTTAAATGTTTCAAGTACAGATATCTAACCACAGAAAAGTTAATCTATGCTAAAAGAACAAGCAAACAAAAAAATTAAGTGTATCCACAATCCAGGGGTTGAAATTTATTCACTGAAGTAAGAAGTCCCCAGCCCCTGATACTGCTTTGGCTTTCTTCCCTTTTGATCTCAATGTGAAACAATTTATAACATCAAAATGGTGTTATATTTCAGAACTTTTTTTTTTTTAAGTGTAATGCCAGCATTCATAGTAATTATAATTTGCTTTTCAAACAATCTTTGAGAAGAAAAGCATCTTAAAATTATCATAATAAATCCACTGGAGGATTATTGTTGCACTGCAATATCAAAGAATTTAGGATGCATTGAAGATTTATTGTCATATGAAACATCAAAGTGTTAATGATATTAATCTGAGACTGGGTGTTCTTCCTTTGATTAGATGCTATACATCAGCCTGACAGTCTTAATACTTTCTGGTTAGACTGATAAACGAAATCAATTTTAAGTTACATTACTCAGTATGCCTGCTAGTTAATTTAGAAATAAAATTATTTCCCTATAAATTTTAAATGATAAACTATAGATACGTAAGCACTGCACAACCGTTCATTTTGCAGTGTGGATTGTATTATGAAATGGGATTAAGAAACGTGTGCAACTCCCCCCACAACAGGAGAAAATTATGGGAGTTATTCTTCTCAGCTGATGTTCCTCCTTCTAAGAAATATTTCAGTTCAAAGTGATCAAGACATTTAATATTTGAATAAGCTTACTGATTTAAGTAACTATAGTATTCATATGCTTACAGCCAGGCACATGTAGACCACATATGCCTCACTGACTGAACATGCAGGACTTGCAAGTCTATGATTATGCTGGAAAAAAAACAAAACAAAACAAAACAAACTTTAAAACACATACCTAAGTGAGCTTTTCAGCACAGATGTAAAAAGATATGTACATTGTTGCTCCATCTGGTCTCTATTACCAGATGGGGCAATACAAAATTATAGAAGAAAACTCATCAAATCTTTTGCTCACATGGCTAACACTTAAGACTGCAGCATTATTTAGACCTTGATGACCTTCAAAACTGAATTGTTTACCAGCAGCTTTATCTGATGCTTTTTAGCACTCAAAACCAGCAAAAACAATCACATCTGTTTTCAAAGATGAAGAGTCCTTGCTAATTCTTCATTTATCCTTGCCAAAAAAACTCGCAAACTAAGCTTTATATTGTAAATGGCTAAGCAAAAGGAGAGCACAAATTTTTCCTAAGAGCTATATGCAAATAAAACCACTTAATACATTCCAGATTACTTCATGCATACCAAACCTGGCAAAGCAGGCATGAAAACGTTCACGCCTAGGCACAAAGTATTTGTACTAAGAAAGGCAATCTTTCACTTACACATCAGTATAAGTTAATAAAAATCTTTCAACAGCGTCCTCAGTATTTTTCAGTTTTCAGATATACGTTTAAATAACTATCCATCAAGAATCCACATATACATAGATCAGACACAGCAATAATAAATGAAAAACTGACTCTCTGAAGGAAACAATTTAGTTCAGACTATGCAAGATAATGCAAACAAAATTAAAAGCAATAACTAGAAACAAGCATTATTTTCTCTTTTCATCAAGAGCCGATTACAATCCTTTTAAGAAACCAGCATGATCTACACAGTTTCCATTGTCCTATGTAAGACATAATGGCATTCATGACGTGTGGATTCGTGACCTGCTTGGACATGCTATGGCAGGTAGAACTGAGCAAGCATGGGAGTTATCTGTAGCATCTGTTAAGTCACACATAGAACACATGCTCAAAATGTAAATTTTTGAAGGCAAATACACATTGTCACTGCAAGACCACACACGTTATTTATGTTTCCAATACATGTTTCTACACATGCTGTCATGCCATGCAATTTGTACCAAAACAAAGAAAAGCTACAATCGGATGACTTCAGAGAATGACTGCTGATTTAAAAGGTTAATTAATCTACCATATCAGCACCTAGGCAGGTTAGTGAACTCTGATGCATTTTCCTTTCACTAATGGAATAAAATAACATGCTGACAGAACTGGTTGAGAATACTAATTTTTTCCCTCTTTCATAAGGTTATTTAATTTGACTTTTACATGACCCAACTGAGAAACACAGTATGAAGTGAGGCATTCCTTCTCTAAATAAACTATGACAAGGAGAAGAAAAAAAAGTTGTTTAGAAAGCAACACACCCGTAAACTATTAGCTTTTTGCCATCAGCCTTTGAAATTCCTATTGAACAGAGGACTAGGATCACAGAAAGAAAGAAGGCAGGCAATTCCATATTCAAAATTAAACCTAAGAAAACAAAGGGGGATCCAAAATTTCAGATTCATAAATTTTATGAAGTTCAATTCTCTAACAAAAAGATACAAGTTTTCTAAATCACTGTGCGGTAAGAAACACATGTTCTAAGAGTTTCCCACCCCAAAGACAAAATTGCAGTCCTGCCACATGCACTACTGCAGATCCTGTCTGCTACAAATAACATGCCACAGTGGTATTAGATAGAACATGACAATACCTAATGTTTGCATACATCCAAGACTCCACAGGAAATGCCTTTGACTTCTGAGATTATGAACACCACACTTCTTTGAACAGAATGACCAGCACGGTATTCTTAACTGTACAAGCAGGCAGCAGCAGCAAGACAACCAGGAATGAAAGAAAATTCAAAACACAGCCTCACAGAGAAGCTACCTGCCATCTCTGTATTACTTTCATTAAAAGATGTCACAGACCAAGATATTTGTTATGAGATGCTGTTCAGAAAAGTACTCCATATGTAAAATTCCATTTAAATGATTGCATGGAGAATCTGAATATACTGTAATTACAGTAGAAGTTTCCAATTACAGTAGAAAATTAGACATTTAGCAGTACTGAGCAAATGAAAAACTGTTTATCATATATAATATTTAAAAGTATTTTTTTGTAATAGACTAGTATCACGCTGCCCTGCTTCATCGGGCAAAAACCAAATAGTTCGGTATAACAATGTCTCATAGTATGCCTGCTCAACTCTGCAGCATAATACTAACTACAGAATTTTCTTTTAAAATTGTCCTGGTTTTATTATTATCACTCTGATATCACTCATTAACTGCAACTCATGGAAATCAAAATAAAGCTGCCTAAATTAACATTAATATTGCTTTAATGTTGGTTTAAGAAAAACAACTCCAAAGAGCTTCACATACTCTGAATTCACATTTAAGTGATATCAGCAGATCCTTTTTGCCAGTATGCAGATATAAAACTTGCCTGGATCTAGTTTATAATAATATAAACTAGTAATATACTTCTGTATATGTAAAGTAACATACTTCTGTAAATGACATAACTTTGGGTACAGATAGGAACTTCTGTATCTAACTGTGCTGCCAAGAACTTATGGGAATTGCAGTGACTGAAGACCTTCTGCAGCTGGACAAAGTCTGACAGTTTGTGTCCACCAAAAAGCCAGAGCCACAGAGGTGGACTTAACCTAACATGTCTGGCTTCAACAGGCTTAGCAACTCAACCTAGGTGCTGCACCAACAACAGCTCCTCAACTTCTGGTCCAGACCTGACCTCAAGCCAGCCACCTGGAAGCACCATGGGCAGCAGGAAGTTGCACACAGAAAACACCTTTAGATATCTACCAACATTTCCTAAATTGCTATGAGGAGGTCCAAATACCAAACCCAATACACATTTCTGGGACTCTGCATAGTTTGGATGCCATCTACAGCTTTATGTTTCAAGACAAGTGTACCAGGAGAAGACTTTGCCCGAAAAAAAAATTTTGGCTTATATTTTCTAGAAACCACAAGTTTCCCCAGCCTTCCTCAGAAGTTCTTCCATACTCCCAAATGCCACCAAAAGTGGGAGACATCTGAGCTACAGTTTGCTTATTCAGGAAGGCATGATAGATTTTTTCCAGATAACACATTCAGATAGTCTTTGCTGAATACAGTAGGATTTCTGACTACAATTACTCTTACTCCAATGCAAAAAAGATAATATGTTGCAGATTTAGACATTATTGCAAGTTCTGTCTTTTAGGATCTCTTAGGATCAGAGTTTTCCCAAGAATGCCCAATCATTCACCTGCAGCAACAGTCTTTTGAACTCCCTCTCACAGTCAGTTTGAATTGGCCTTGGTTCATCTTGGACCTAAACAAAACCCCTGGTAGCAAAAATGAAGACTAAATCAAAACGCACACTCTTCTTTTTCTGCTACCAACTTCCTCTGAATCTCTTCATTACTCTTTGGACACTCCTCTATCAACCTCATTTTCTTTTTCTGTATCAAGGAAAAAAGGGATGGATCCTCATTCAGTTGGAGCATCTTCAGACCTAATTTCAGTAGAACAACTCATGCTTTATTGTCACCTGTTTTATTTAATTCCAATAAGAGACAATGCAACTTGCTTCAGAAGGTGGTTACTGAGTAAGTAGTTACTCCAATTCATACTCTCAAACAAGCTGGTTCTCACAAATGCTTCAAAATAAAACACATCTGAAATGAGAGTCTAGTGGCTTATTCCAGTGTTTAAAAGTATGCATGTGAAAAACTTCTGTTATCATTAAGGAAAAAAAGTTTAAATACATTAAGGGAACGTGTGCATATTTCCCTTTATTTTCCAATATAGTTCAGAATACATATATATATACACACACAGCATGTACCTATATGCATCAAGTTATAACACACAAAATGCTGTAAACTGGATGAACCCATAGAAAGTGTACCAAAAGCAGACAGAATTACTAATGCTTTGATCTTAGATCTCAAGTCTTATTCTTAAAACACGCAGTCAACAATAGTATTTGATAACATGGTTCAAAAGTATATCAAAGTAAAATATATTCTTTTATTTCCTTTTAAATCAGCTACAAAACCATCTAGATTCATTCCAACTAGATATAATGCTTAAGAGATTGCAGAGTACTCAATGTGAATGTATGTCTATATTGTGTTACTGGAGACGCTGCTCATTTTCTTAAATGAGACACGTGTATTATAGGAACATCTCTAGGGTCAAGCAAAAAGTTCCCCTTATCTTTCTATGTATAAGAATTCAGGCTAACCTTGAGCTTCATTCATGGATATACTTCTGTTTAATGGTATTTTTCTTCATTTAAAGTTAAAAGAATCATCTTCATCTCTATGAAGATCAGATCAATCTCAGATGCTATTTATGACACTGAAATTCTCATGACTACATCACTCCCAAGTTACAGCAGTGTTTCTTCAACAAATATCGAGCTCCTCCCTTTACAAAAGATACCCAAGGGGTCCTGATAAAGCTGTAATTTAGACATGCCCAGATGTACAGAAAACTAGATTGTTTTAAAGGTAGAGCTGCATGGCATGGTCAATATTTCATTAGATCATGAGACAAAACATCTTTTGTTGGTGTTCTGTTTGATCGGTTGGTTTTGTTTTGTTTTTTTATTGCATGCTCATCCATTGCCCAGCTAGATGACAATGCACAGGTTACTTCACCTTTCTGTACTTGTAGAATAGGGACATCTCTGCTGCCTTGTGTTGTAAAGCACTGGCAGATCAATTGATACTGTCTTAAAAATGGGTCTCACATAAGAAACGGAGCATTGCCATGCTAAGATTTTCTCAGATGTAGACATTTTGTTATTATTACAATTCCTTAGCTTTTCTACTCCTGTAGCTACTAAATTGGAACTTAACCAAGATAAACATAGAACACCTTAGGACACTATATATAGTCAGAGAGAGGATGTGTCACGTATGTCACTATACATAGTGACAGAGAAAGATTCTACAGAGCATTTCAAGAAATATTTAAAGCATGGCCATGTCTGTATCTACAAATTCAGTTTCCATTCTTATATTACTGATATCCTTATACTGACAGAATAAAGTAGACAGTAACTGCAGTATCATCTTGCACTAGCTCTAAACTTTTCTTTCACTTGCGGAAAAGCTGTTTACTGCCATCTTCAGGAGTGCCCGTTTGTCCTAACCTACAACAGATTGTTCTTTACAGTATGGACAGAGCCATTACCAAAGATGGAGGGAATCAAGTGTCCTCTACCAAAGGTACAATAAAAACAAAGCTAACAATACCTTTTTTCTCCTTGCTAACTAGACCTAGGTGAAGCATTTCTGATATAAAACCAAGATCAAACTTCATGGAATTACACCAAAGATTTAAAGAACTGAAAACATTTTTCATTTTGGAGTCAATTATACAGACACTATTATTTCCAATACAGTCAAAATACAGGAATGTCAGAAACTTCATAAGAAAGAGCACGGACTCCAGTACTGTTGAGGATTTCTTGGCTGGGCGAGGGCACGTGAGCAATCCAGCCATTAGGTGGGAACAAAGCATAAGTTTACAAAGTGCTGGAGCGGACAAGGACGCTGTGTCCTTGTACGCTGGAAAAAAGGAAGATAAGAAGAGTCTGACAAACAACTCCTGGATGCCGAAGAATGAGATAAGAAACTGCTGGACACCTCGTGAAGAAGCTTGCACAGCCAACAGAGGATAAGATAGCGTCACGTGAAACAGGGTATTGTACCAATTAGAGTATTGTATAAGGCGCATGCATAAGCGCATAAGGTATATAACTGTGTTAAAAGCTGTAGTAAATGGGCTTCACTTGATCACATTGGTCTGTGTGTGATGTCCCCTGTGGATCCTCCGCAACACAATACAGTACTTATGACATTTCTTAAGCCAGCCTGAACTCTAATACAGTTGAGATTCACTTTTTTAAGACAATAAAACTTTGAACTTATACACAAAACAGCATCCTGCTCGGCAGAATTTTCTGACAGAAATTTAGTCCACAAACGTGCTGAAAAAGAAATCTTGAATACTTTCATTCTACATACGCAGTAAGAAATATTTCTGCTGCACTAAAAAGAAAAAAAAAAAATCATTAGAGAGAGCCACTTATGCCACACAAGGTAGAAGTAAAATCTCATATAAGATTGCACCCAGTTAGCATCTATACCATATAAGGGTTACCGAGTGCAGAAGGTGCATCGAAGCGGAGAATGAAGAATCCTTGCTTAATTGCAAGCAGTGTATCTTGCAAGAAAAAGCAACAAAATGTTTTATTATTTCTTTTTTGTCATATCCTTTTAAAAGAAATAAAAAAAAGCTGCAAGTGACTAAGAAAATAAATCAAAGTAGAGGAAGGATGTCCTATTATATTTTTAGTAACTGCTAATAAGCTCAAATATAGGAGCTCCCCCAGGTCTCAATGTGAGACCAGCAGAATTCTAATTCCTATGGGCAATTATTAATTTATACTGGCAGCTAAGTGTGTATACACTAATCACACATACAATTATACATTACATTTTATGCATTCCAATTAACAAATTAGTCTCCAGAATTTTGAAGCATGTTTATGATTTCTTACTACTTTTTCTGAATGCTTTTAGAGGAAGTTTGGTGTCCAATATGGATGTCACCAATACAGACATCAATAGCACAAGAGTGGGTTAATGTGACATAAAAAAATTCAAGTAAACTTAGTTGAACAATAGCAACTAAAGACAACTGCCTGAGCAATTCCATATTGATGCACTCCAGATTTGTGACAGCTCACTTAGGCAGAGCTAAAAGAGGCACAGCTCTTGACTAATTTCTTGCTATGGCAAGAACTATTGCAGGAAGAGGGCCAGGAACACAAATTCCTGTAATAAAGAAACAGAGTAACTACACAGATTATGGATAAGAGTTAATGGCTGCACTTTACACATTGGAGCTCATTTCAGGAGCCTGACACTCTGTAGGACAAAGTCTGGCTCCTAGGCTTACAAGTGATTCTCAGCTTTTGGCTAGGAAAAAAAAGCAATTAGCCTGTGATGTAAAGAATGTCATGCTAGTATAGTTTATTCCCATCTTGAATCCAAATAACTTGCATATAACTAACTTACAACTTCCCAAATGATATCCAGATTTAATGGAAAACAATTTACTGCATCTCTACTATAAATGTTATGGTTTTTTCCCAGCTGCACATTAGTTATAAATTGAGACTCTAATTTAGCTCCAATGTCCAGCCTTTTCAAAGTAGAATTCCATTTACACTCAGGATTTCCATCTTAGGTTTATACATAGGATGTAAAAATAAGTATATAATGCATTCAGTTCCCTTCATTTTTATATACTAAAATTAAAAAAATAGACTCCAACTTTGTGACCATTGGAGATATGCTCTTCAGAGAGTCACATTTCCTCCATTTCTTGACTGTTCACTCTCTCTCCCCTTGATACTCTTCCCATTTTTTTCAAAATCCTTTTATAGTGATTTAACTATTTAATTGGGATGTCACCAATACTGGTATCAAATGTCCTCCCTGCTACAACTGAGTTCTCCACTGCTTATGCATTTAGCATCACTTGGGTCATATTTGCCAAAGTGTCACACCAAATATTCATGTGGAATTTTTAAGTATTGCTCAGAAAGTAGCTTGTGACCAAAGAAAGCCATTTTTCATAACCAGTTTTCTTGTTTCCAAAAAAAAAAAAATTATACTGGGCAGTAAGAAAACATTTTATATTAGCACAGCTCACTAAATTGTGCAATTACTCTGCATAACTGCCTCATCTTTCTCATTTACCAAACCATTTATTTTTGTCATCCACAATATTTATCATAAAACGTTATAATTATTTCCAGTTCAACAATGAAAATATTCAGAGAGGTCCTCTGCTGGTCTTTGCAGATGATCATGTTTCCCCACAGACACCTACTTTCGTGATCCCTTCTTAGTCAGTTCTTAACACCATTTAATAAAAATATAGTAAAAGTACCAGAGTAGTTTCAGCTTTGTAAATTAGGAATTCACATATTATTTAGACTTTAGGGAAATTTATGAAACAGTTTAACCTTTAAATATCAGAATTTTTTCCCCCCTAAGTCCACCATGTTCATAAAACTCCCTTCTCTGCAACACCAAATGCTGCTACTATCTCTAATATTCATTAGCTTATAAAGGGTAGTCCTCCAAAGAGCTTATAAACCCAATACCACAGATACTGGATCACCATAATTTTGGAAGCATTTGATTTTGCCATTTCAAATGACACTTAAACCAGATGTCTCAAAATTGCTATGGTATCAGGAGCTGACAAACGTAATTTGTAATACATGAACCCTAGACAAAAGCTACCATTTAATTCTTAAAATTGATTCATATTTTAAACTCTGATTAAAAGTACCTCCTTAATTATTTATTCTTTCATGTTTAGGGAATGTTATCCTCTAATAGAATTTTGAATTTAATATACAATTCTGTAGAGAGATAATTTTCTAGGATTCTTCTATAGAGAGAGTGCAAGCTCTGAGAATCCTAAAGAGAACACTTAGAATTCCACAGCCATAGTTAGGAAGATGTACAAACATGAAACACAAGGGTTACAGCATACTTCCCAGAGCACAAACCTCGGAAAGGCAACACCATCCAGTACATAACATGGTTATTCCAGACATGGAGTTGATGCTACCCTAGTGCAAATCCAGAGAAAACAGTGCTGCTGCCTCTGGAGACACCTCCCCTCTCCTTCACATCCCTGTATTAGTACTGGTCATGTTGCCAGTACAATATATGTGGTTCCAAGATGAACATGAAAAAAAAAAAAAGGAATAATGTGCAGGTTTACATCCCTTTGGATCTTTCCCACTAAACCTGTCTCTGAATCTTGCAGTCTTTGAGATTACTTTGTTGAATTCTCACTCCTTTTGTTATATAACAAGAAGCTATCCATTGTCATTTATTTTCTGTCCCTCATTCCTGGTGTGAAAAGACCTTTTTTAAAGGTAAAATTTACTTAAAGGATTAATATAACTATGGCAACCACATGACTTCTCAGGAATTTGACTTGCAACCTGTGAACCATTGTAATTATTCTGTAAATGGCAGCAGAATTTGATGGTACAAGCTACACAGTTTTCTGGGCAATTTACTTTGAACATGGGGGAATTCTGACACCTTATGGCTGCTCTTGTATATGACCTATGATAAATCCTTAATAAGCACAGCCCCAGAGTTAGCAGAAGAAAAATGACCAGCTTAAATGCTACTTGGATTCCTGTAAGTTACCTTACACTTTCACACACTTGGCAGAGAGTCCCTTGATGCTCAAATAAAATTATCTCAGTGTCTTTCTGCTTAAGATAGAAGTTTTACGATCCTTTTTGTCCCCCTTCTTGATTCACCTATAACTGTCCTCATTCACTATTTCTAACACACCAGATTGACCAGCAGCAATGACAAACAGTGCCTTCTGTTAATTAGCACCTGTTTCATCACAGCCATTCCAAATCAAGTCAGCAGATATGGCGAGTGCATCTATAGTACATGAGATCTAACCACATATCTGCACAAGGCATAAGCATCTCTCACTAGTACTTTAAATAATCGTTGAGCATACTTTGCTTATTCTAAAGTCAATTGCTAGCACATGACCAATGGATACAGGATAGCTGACTTACGAGTTTTCCACCACAGAATTAAAACAGTGCTTCAGCTTATACTTACAATTCCAGCATCCTTTTCTGTACCAACTTTTGCCTGATCTCACAGTGCTTATTGTGCAGGACTGTGCTCTTCAGCAAAATGGCCAAAACTCCTCTGAAAACTTCTGAGACTTCTTCTCCCCTCAGTTAGCTGCAATTACCTGGGGAAACGGAAATAAATGAACAAAGGGTTAGTGTAACACATGGTCCATTGTTGAAACAGAGTCATGTAGCTGTGCAGCTCCTCCCAGGAAAGCTGGCATACACTCAGTCCTGCTTCCAAAAAGGTCTAGATTGGTATATAAATGTAAAATAGTGCATTTCACCTAACAATACATGAATAAAGTATTTTTCATGGTAAAGGCCAATATGTTAACCTCACAGCTTTCCAGAACACCACATGGTCCTCATTTCTCCCATTTCATGGAGACAATGGACTAGATTGTTTGTAAAGGCAACTACCTGCTCTGTGGATCATAAAAAAGTAAGCACTGAGAAAGTAAAAGACTTTCTAATGACAAGCTGAAATGTAGGAAAAAAATACTTTTTCACATCACAAGGCATAGTTAATTTAAGCAGGTGTTTTGGGTTCTAAGACTTAGCTAAAAGGCACAAGTGTTGATGGGACAGGTAAGAGGGCATCCCAACAGACAGAAGTTAGGGAAAAAAAAATACTGTCACCTAGATTTAAAGACAGGGGAATACTCTGACAGTATTTAATTGCAAGGCCTTGTGGATTTACAAAAGCCCATACTGAGAAATGGAGAGTACAAAGTAAACCCCAGGAGATGCAAATCTCTGTTTATAAAACCATGCAAATGGGGATGTAAGTAGGTAACTCTAGGTGCTAAAGAAGAAATTTAGCTGCAAGTTCATAATCGGCATAAATTAGTCCAACCATAGGTTACTAACAGTGGAGTTATTTCTCCCTAATGCCTTCCCTTGAATTAGCTCCAGCAACTGCATGGTTGAGAAATGGCTGCTAGCAGACATAAAAATAATTCCATTACTTGTGTAGCAAGGCATGGTCTTTCCAACAGCATTTTGCTTAATAATGCAATTAGTATTGATACCATGAGATTACACCTTCCTAAAATGGATCCTGAATAACTACGGAATAATGTCTTCCTGCAGTGATCTAGGTTCAGACTTTACTACATATGTGACAAGCTATCACAAAACTTTCCAATAGGGAAGTTCAGTGAAGAAAACCAGAGCTCGTTTGAAGTGAAGAAGGTACAAGCACAATATCTGGGGAAAAAAATAATAAGACTTATTCAAGCATACTTAAAGCCAGTGCATTTATAGACTTTTCATTTCTAGTTGGGCTTAATGAACAGAACCAGATGATTGCAAACAATGACAGACATAATACTAAAAATCTATATTTATACAAATGCTATGTCTTAACTGTGTGTTGCTGGAGACTCTTTAAGTGAGCCTATTGCATGTTTCAGAAATGAAATAAAAATAACAAATGCTATTAATTATCACACATCCTAGGCTGGAATGCACTCGTGACCAAAGTCAAGCTTGTCTATACCCAGCACCATCTTTTTACAGGATTTCATTCCAGCTGAAAGACTACTTCCACTTTATTTCCACCTACAAGAAAGCTAAAAAAACACTTCAGAAAAAAAATGTCATTGAAGCACTTGAAATGTCATTTATAAAGTGCAATATACCATGAAAGCAATTTATTTCTATAAGACTATTTTTCAGTGATTCACTCTTTGGTTATCTGCTATTGCTGTAAAAATAATATTGGTCTAACAATGAAGAAAGGAGGGTATTCTAACATGTATGGCTCATTGTAATGGTACAGCACTTTGGCATAATGTAGGAAAAGATGTTCTTTTAAGTCCTGACTCCAATTTCTAAGAATTTTGCTGTGGGGAAAATGAAAAATGCCATGATCTTGTCAAGTAATAGGATTTAAGAACAGGCCTGCAGTAAGAGAGACACCTATTGATCTCAACTACTTCTCAGGCCTCTAATTCTCTTTTCCCTCACCCTCTTGTGTAAATTAATGTCTCTATTCAGCTGTGTAATTCCACACAAAAGGTGTTATTCTATGTGGTGGGTTGACCCTGGCTGAATGCCAGGTGCTCACCAAAGCCATTCTATCACTCCCCCTGCCTCAGCTGGACAGGGGAGAGAAAATATAACAAAGGGCTTGTGGGTTGAGATAAGGACAGGAGAGATCACTCACCAATTACCATCACAGGCAAAACAGACTCAACTTGGGGAAAATTAACTCAATTTATTACCAATCAACCAGAGTAGGGTAATGAGAAATAAACCCAAATCTCAGAACACCTTCCCTCCCCCCCCCCCTTCTTCCTAGCCACAACTTCATTCCCAGATTTTCTACCTACCCACCCCAGTGGCACAGGGGGACAGGGAATGGGGTTTACGGTCAGTTCATCACACATTATCTCTGCCGCTTCATCCTCCTCAGGGGCAGGACTCCTCACACTCTTCCCCTGCTCCAGCATGGGCTCCCTCCCATGGGAGACAGTCCTCTATGAACTCCTGCAACGTGGGTCCTTCCCACGGGGTGCAGTTCTTCACAAACTGCTCCAGCATGGGTCCCTTCCACGGCGTGCAGTCCTTCAGGAGCACACTGCTCCAGTGTGGGTCCCCCACGGGGTCACAAGTCCTGCCAGAAAACCTGCTCCGTGGGCTCCTCTCTCCACAGATCCGCAGGTCCTGCCAGGAGCCTGCTCCAGCCCTGGCTTCCCACGGGGTCACAGCCTCCTTTGGGCACCCACGTGCTCTGGCGTGGGGTCCTCCATGGGCTGCAGGTGGGTATCTGCTCCACCGTGGACCTCCATGGGCTGCAGGGGGACAGCCTGCCTCACCATGGGTCTTCCCCACGGGCTGCAGGGGAATCTCTGCTCTGGTGCCTGGAGCATCTCCTCCCCCTCCTTCTTCACTGACCTGGGGGTCTGCAGGGTTGTTTCTCTTACATGTTCTCACTCCTCTCTCCGGCTGCTGTTTCTATGTCCCCTGCAACTATTTTTCCTTCTTAAATCTGTTATCACAGAGGCATTACCACTATCGCTGATTGGCTCAGCCTTGGCCAGCAGCGGGTCCATCTTAGAGCCGGCTGGTATGGGCTCTGTCAGACACACAGGGGAAGCTTCCAGCAGCTTCTTACAGAAGCCACCCCTGTAACCCCCCCCTGCTACCAAAACCTTGCCACACAAAACCAATACATTCTAACATAATAAACAAAAGTAAGCACAGATGAAAATTATTTGTCTTGAAAAATCAGATGATTGGTATCTTTGTCATAGGTTGTTTGTTTATAAATGCCTGATTGCGTGATACAGTAACTGTAAGCCAGTTTCCCTCAGAACAACCAGTGAAGCGGCCTTCTCAGAGGAGAGTCGTTGACAACCTGCTTTCACAGCATTTCTTTCCAGGCTCAGCAATGTCTCACCCTCACCAGGATTTCAATCTCAATATCCAGCAATCCTGTGGCAGTAGCCCAGCCCCAGAGAAAGCAAAGTTTCCCTCTTCCAGGCCACACAGGAAACCAAATGCAAGTGAACAAAGACAAAGGCACAGCAAAATGGCACACATATGCTTACCCGTGCACCCTGACTAACAGCTTTGCAGCCATGCTGCCCCCTCAGGCTCTGCGCTCCCCCGTGGAGACCGCTGACAGCAGCTCTTGCTGAGCACAAACCTCTCTCTTCACAATACGTTATTTTAAATTGAGCCAAGTCCAACACGCCCGAGGTGCAGCAGGATGGGGTTTTACTACGTCTGTTCCACTAACCTTGCTGGTGTGTGGCTTGCCCTTTTGTCACACCACCCTCTCATTTTGAGATACTAAGAAATCGTTGGCGACTGTTTGCTTTCTTCCCTTTCCCTCTTCTTCCTGAAGAACTCAAGACTTGGGAACCCATTTCAGGAGAAATATCTGACCTTACTGGGAAAAACAGTCAACACTTTAAGGGTAGAAAGATGGAAAGTATAGACTTAGGAGTTCTAAATTCTTGTTTGGTTACAGGATATAAGTAACTCACCCACTGCCAAAGCCCGGTTCGCAGAAGGAGTTCCTCTGGGGCAGCAGGTTTTGTACCTGAAGTGCCTCCTCAGGCCTTTGTACCACTGGAAGAACACTCAGCAACAAGGCTGTTATGGCTAACTCCTAGCACAAGTGAATGGTAACAGGCTGGCACCCCCAAATATATCCAGGAGAGCTGTCTCCTGATGAGTGACATCACAAGAAAATGCCATAGTTGATCTATTATTACCACACTAACACAGATAAGCAGTCCCATTTGCTTAGCACCTCCACACACCCTTCACCCAGGGCTCATATAAGTCCATCCCAGCCCCTCCTCAGATTTCCAAATAAGCAAAAATAGATTATACATACATTACAATACAAAAAATCATAACTACTCACTTTTTACTAAATTTCTAGCAAGGATTCTAAACCAGTTACTACTCCCCTCAAAATACTATATATATCCTGCCCTTCCCTCAGGATATGAACCGATAGATAATATTATCTAAGTGGCTCTCACCATTAGCCAGAACATCTCCAGCTGACTTAACCAATTAAGTCAGGTTTTATCTTATAAAACCCTCCATGGGAGGCTGGCAAGGAAAGATGTGGTGTGGTGGTTTGAACAGGTCTCTGTCTCGGTTATGTTAGAGGAGGGTCTCTTAAAAGGAGAAGCAACATTTCTGTTGTCTTTGTCAGGCTCTTTCTGATGGCTTTAGACTCTATTACTTAGTTTCTATAAAGTCTGTTGGAGGGATAGAGGCTTAAGATGTTGTTTTAGCACAAATGTTGTGAAAATAGGTAGCTGGGGAGATCTAAGAGGATTAAGTTAGTGTTTTTGTTGGGGGGGTATGGATTATTCAAATGCAAAAGAAATACTTAGGTGAGCAGGAGTTACAAGTCTACAGCTAGTTTTTGACAGAGAAGGAAGGATCTGAAAGCTGCTCCTTCTTCCAATTTGGATGCGAACTGTAGTTCTTTGGCTGTACTTTTGTAAGTTCATATTTACTTAACTTTCTCACTTAGAAACATATGGCAAGATTTTTATTTCTGTGGAAAGAGCAGTATCATGTATTAAACTTGGCTTATTTTTTTAATTGTGAAAGATGCATGTATAACAGTGAAACAGAATAGTTAGTGAAGTACAATAGGCTCTTAGACTACCCATAAACACCGAAAGGTTAATTATTCACTTCTCATTCATTCAATTATTCATAAAGCGATTAATAAGAACTACAGTAATGGTCTCAATTTTAAGGTCCAGCAAAGAATGTGGAAAAAATAAAGAAGCTCAAGTCATGTTAAGCCTGATATTCCTATTGTTTAGGATTTTTTAAATGAAATATTGTAGATAGTGTTGACTTGTATTTGCTTGTAACTCTAGCGTCAGCTAGTTCTAAATCTAATGCTGGATGTAAACTAGAGCCAAGCTGCATGAATTCCTAGAAACAAAATACTGTTCTTCGGGCTTTGATAAATTTTGGATGGATAAATCTTTTAATTATGTGTTATGAAGAAGTACAATCTCAACAAAGATTGCTCAAGATTGCCTGCTCAACACTGAAAGTTCTGGATATGATTGGTTCCTACAACATATTTTAGATCAATTTATACTATTTTTTCCCCTCTCCAATATTTAGGATATAGCAATTTTCTTTTTAATAGCATTTTTCAGACATTCAGCTCTCAATATACCAAATATCATTGGCAAGAAGTTCTTTCTGCTCTTCACATTTATCTGAAGAACCAGTTGGCATGTAGGGATCTGCAGCCTCTGCTAAAAAGGAACTTGCATCAAAATTTATGGTAGTTCTGTATATATTACTACTGAATTGAGCCTTAATGATTGTTAAGTTTTGGGGTTTTTTTCTTTGATTCTGAGTCTCAGAACTGGCTTAATTATTTCTTAGCTGAACAAGAGATCAAAATACAAAATTGATCATGTGAACTTGCAACAATGAAGGACATGAACTAATTAAATGAATGGTTGAAGCTACTCAGACTACAAAGCAGGCTTTTATCATCTCTATCAAATAAAATATTGATTATAATCTTCATTTCCACTAATTCTTTCAGATCATGATGAGAGGAGGTGGCAAAATGGGAGTATTTTTTCCTTTAAGTTGGAAGATATAATGAATTTTGCTGCAAGTGCAATCCATTTCACAGGAGAGGAAAACATTATGGCCTGGCTCCTCATACAGTGGAATCGCAATGACATTAGTGGGAGCTTGACTGACTTAAGGCAGCAAGTTGTCCCAATAGCTCAAACAAAATACACTCATTTCCAGACTGAAGTCCTCCTGTGTTAGGTTCCAATTATTTTGTGCTGGTATATATTTTCTGATGGATCAAGAAATCATTAGTTATTACAAATCTTACCCAATATAATAAAGTTTGCATGTTAGCCTGTTAGACCTTCTGCTGCCTCATGCTACTTTGTGATTCTGATATCAAAACCAAAATCTGAAATTGTTCTCCTGTATTTTTCAGGCTATGTACAACCAAAATTGTAAAACCAAAATATTCCATCCTTTCAGAGCACAGAAGTAGCGTCATGTGTAACAAATGGCTGGTACAGTTATTTAGCTAAGCACTCTGAAAATTAAAATATTTTATTGGACTATTTGGATATCTTGTGTTGTGGATCTGTAGGTGCTCAAAGTCTGGTAAGAACAGCTTGCTGTTTGCTTACAGAACAGCCTGGTTTTCTATCTCTGGCCCATGAGATCATTTTAAAAACATGCCTTGTTTTTAAAATATTTTTTGGATGTGCACTGTACCAGAAAGTACTAAACTTGGTGAGGAACAGCAGAATTTTTACTTACAATACAAAGTATGAAACTACATCACAGCAAGCCTTAGGTACCTTACTCAAAACGACAATGGAAATTTGTGCTTTAGTGGCTGAAACAGACGGATCTTAAAATCTGTTATCAGCAACTAGTATTTTGATATTGGAACATTTTTCAGAAATCGGAAGTTGGCAAATCTGGATAACATATGTCCCCCTATACATTCCACTTTTTTCAAAGCATTTTTTTCTAGTTGTTTTAGAGGGAACAGGTACCACTCACAAACAGCAAGTGTAGTACCAAAGTTATGCGTTTCTTCCTGTTGCAGAAACTCTTCCACACGTGGGAAGGAGCGAGCTATGAAAGCCCATCTCGTGAAACCAACCTAAAAAGTACACTTCTGGTGTGGTCAGAGAACAGGCATGGAAGCCATAGCATGAGAAAGCAGCAGTACGTGTCAAGGCTAAGAAACTCCATGGGATTTATGTACCACTGATCCTATTAGGCATTTGGATTCAATTTGGGATTGTTCCACCCTTTCTATGGAAAGATTTGTGCCATTTTTGGTGGAACCCAGACCCAACCTTGGCTCTCTGAATGCAAATGAAGAGGATAAATGGGAAGTTTATCTTCCTTCAGGCAGACTACCATTGCTTCACATGCTCACACCTGACCCACTTCTTTTAAAGTACAGCATACCTTCCGCAAACAGAAAGACTGCTTATTTACAAGGGATGGTTGATTAGCAGAGTTGCCCTGGGCAGTAGGCAGCTAATGTTCAAACAGCTGAGCCCTTTGCAGTACCAAATTGTCTCCCATTAATCCCTAGCAAGAATGTGTCAGTGCACCCAACACAGAATCAGAGTTCAGCACTGTAGTTGCTTTTTGGAGGAAGTCTTTAGAGAAAGATGCATTTGTCAAGTGGAACTCAGAGGGAAAACGACGACCGCGCAAGCGGCTGACTTGAGTTATATTTATTATTTGACTGTCGAAGTAGCCTGGGAGAGTCTGTTTTTCTCCCTGACATTTGACTGTCTAGTTTGTAGGTTCTCTAGGATGCTATTTTGTAACTGATCCTAAGGAAATCATTGCCAATAATAAGCAGCAGAGTCCCCTGTGTCCTCATACGGCAGTTGCATTCCCTCCTCTGGCAAAGAGACCGCAGCAAAAAAATAACAGCTATGTACACGCACAAATGCACTATCACCTTACCCATCCCCACTCCCTCCATAGAATACATATCCCATACGGGCCGAGGGTGAGCCAGCGCGACCACCACCACCACCACGGTGGGTGCCGGCCGTCGTCCTACGCCCAGCCGCTCAGAAACCCACTGGCAGGCTGTTCACCGCCTGCCACCTTCCCAGCCCCTTTGGCCTTAGGAGGGCTGTGCAGGGGCACCCTCACGTAAGGCTGCCCGACCCCACAGTCCTGGGTTTTCCCTCACGCCTCTGCGGGTCACACGAACGCGTCCCCAGCCGTCATTCCGCATCCCTTCAGGCAGCAATTAAACCTGCTGCTTTCCGGACTGATTCCTTGAAGCCTTGGAGCTGGCAGAGGCAGGAGCAGGCTGCCCAGAAGGGCTGCCGGTGTTGAGCGGGGTTCGGGCCCTTCAGGGCAGGTCGCCTGCTCGCTGGCTGGTCGCTGCCTCCCAAGGGGGTGGCAGGAAGCTCACCTTTCCCCCAGCCACCGCGCCGGAGGGGAACCGGCCACCCTTCCCGCTGGGGAACCACTCCCTCACCGCCGAAAGCCGGCTTTCCCAGCGCCGGACACGGATTCGGCCGGGGAGCGCCCCCGGTGACCGCCATTCCCCCTCACCTAACCGTTTCCCCGGCCGGCGAGGCACGACCCCCGCAGAGGGCGGGGGGGCGGTCTGCGCCCCCCTTACTGCCAACAGCCGCCTCCCAGCCCCGCCAGGCTCCGCAGGCAGACGGACTCCACGCAGCCCCGCCC